>NW_019154092.1:10919110-11073213 GCF_002288905.1 Enhydra lutris kenyoni
ACAGACCTGTACCCCTGGGGATAAAAATATATGTTTATAAAAAATTAAAAAAATATATAGGTGAATAAAAAAAGAGAGAGAGAGAGATTGAATAGCTTGCCTGAGGTTCTGACGCTGAAAACTTTAATCCAGTTTCCTCTGATTCTTAAACCTGTGCTTCTCAGCACTCAACTAAACTGATTACAGTGCTCCATGGGTGTAGTAATTCTCTTTCAACTTACTAACTGCCCATTTTAGCAAGTTCATAATATCTAGCCTGACTTCAGAGGCTGCATTACCCCACAGAAATGTGTTTTTAGAACAAAATTTATTTTATCCAACCTTTTGAACTCTGAGTTCTGTAGCTGTCAATTTCTTTTAAGTCTACTTACGAAACTTTTGTTTTAAATATTTATGCTTTTTGCTTACTATGTGCATTCAATTTGCTAATACTTTTAATGATAATTAAGTGATGGTATCATCAATTTTCTGGGCAAAAAGCTAGTCAGAATCAGAGAAAATTTACCCATAAGTTATCCTGGGCAAATTCATTTTATTTTACTGTATTGTATTGTATTGTATTATATTGTATTGTATTGTATTTTAGTGGGGCAATTTCATTTTAAAACCACCTGAATTTGAAGAAAATTAGCTTCAAGACCTTAGAATCTCATATCTATACCAGTTGGTTTTTGCCTGTCTCTGTGTTGGAGAACAATATAATAGAAATTGTGTTACCTCCTCAGTTGATATTAGACAATGTTGTTTCTTTCTTCCTGGTCTATATTCTAACATGTATCATTTGTACTTGTTCCTTTTTTTTTCTGGCCTTGAGAAATTACTTAGTTTATTTGGTCAGCGGTAGTGATGAATATCCTGAGTATTTGTGCCTGCCTTTCATCCTCATAGAAGCAAAATCATAAACAATTTAAGTCATTAGCTTTTAAAAGTTTCTGTAGGGACTATTAGACATATTCTGTAATTTCAACAAATGCATTTCATCATTTATCATGTTTTTCAGTGCCATTTGGCCAAAATATCAGTATTTTCTTAAGAATAAAAGATGTTTGGGGCACCTGGGTGGCTCAGTGGGTTAAGCCTCTGCCTTCAGCTCAGGTCATGATCTCAGGGTCCTGGGATCGAGCCCCGCATTGGGCTCTCTGCTCAGCAGGGAGCCTGCTTCCCCCTCTCTCTCTGCCTTCTTCTGCCTACTTGTGATCTCTCTCTCTGTCAAATGAATAAATAAAATCTTTAAAAAAAGAGAGAGAATAAAAGATGTTCATTTCATTCTTATGCTGTTAAAGTTTAGACTACCTATGTATTAAAGATTGAAAAGGAGTAGCTTCTTTTCTTTTTTTTTTTTTTAAATATTTTTAAATTTTATTTATTTGACAGACAGAGATCACAAGTAGGCAGAGAGGCAGGCAGAGAGAGAGGGAGAATCAGTTTCCCTGCCGAGCAGGGAGTCTGATGTGGGGCTTGATCGCAGGACCCTGAGATCATGACGGGGACTGAAGGCAGGGGCTTAACCCACTGAGCCACCCAGGCGCCTCAGGAGTATCTTTTTTTCATAAAGTCAAATGACAGTGAGAACAAACCGTACTGAGTGGACTGGGAAACAGTGAGGGGCAGGGCGGGGAGGTTCTGCTCTTCCTACATGACCCGTGTGATGCCAGGCACCTGTCCCAGGATGGCTCTTGTCACCTCAGGGCCCAAGGCTGAATCGCAAGACAGGAAGCATTTATTTTTCTAGCTTCTTCCCATTTCCTCGCTGACCCCTCCTTGCTCTGCGCCTCCTTTGAGGCCTCTCATAGGATCTGATGGTGGCGGCCATTGAGAGCCTCCCCGCTGCCTGTTGTTCTGGGGAGGCAGACCCCTCAGACCATCTCTTCCATGAATGCTTCCAAATAGGAGGCCTCCGCCCAGTCCCACAAGTAATTCTTTGTCTTTTGAAGATAGATGAAGAGACTTAGAATCTAGTCTCCCTGCTCAGATATGATTCTTCCATGTCATCTTTTCTAGGTCATGGTAGGAAATTGAGAATATAGTTGACTTATAAGATAATTGAGACTAAAATCTAAAACACAATAGGCCTCATCAAGGGGTAGGTTAGTCTCTAATTTTGGCCTAGCTGAGGGCTTATTCCTAGAGAAGGGATCCCCCTGGGAGCTACTGTCTGTTTCTGGCAACTTCGCTTTTCAGGATTGGGAGAAAGGTTGTCAGTGATTTGACACTCTTCCTGAAATACTGCTGACCTCTGTGTTATTGGTGTTTATTTATGTCTGGGCGTACAGCACTGAGGGGGCTATTTCATTTTTGCTATTTTGCTGAAATTTGTCATGCTTCCCAACATTTTCATGTCATGCCACAGAGAGAAAATGATAATCAGTACTTGGGAACAAGAAGGAATTTAGAGCTTGGAGGAGGCTGCTTGAGGCTGGAAGGACTGACCTTGGACTCTGGCCCCTCCTGGCTGCCCTGAGGGCGCAGTGGGACTCTGGTTGGGAAGCTACCATTATGTAAGTCGAGACATCTCAGTTATAACCTTAGGGCCCAAACTGGCCACCGCCTAGGATCTGGTGGAGCATGGCCCATTATTTTCAGCAGAACAGGGTAGTCAGAGAAGCAAGAGCCAAATCTGCAGCTTGGGTATGAGAAGATGAACACACGGTTGATACAAGATGATGATCTAGTAGAACAAGCAGAACCGGAGTCCAGGGGTTTGGTGATCAGTAGTCATCATCTAGACTCAGAATCGGGGCCAGATGGGAGAATCCATGACACAGGTAGGGACCCCAGTTAGAGAGCGAAGCTTGGTAATAGAGAATAACTCAGGGTGAGGAGCACGTGAAGGACTGGCCGGGTGGTATCTGCAAAGTGCAGCCTCGCTTCTGGGTTGGGATTGAGATGCAGAAATCCCATCCTGGGAAGGAATCAAGAAGAAAACGGGAACATAGGGCTTCTGTCCCAGCAGGGCCCCCGAATTCTAGCTGTGGCAGCAGGTGAGGCATTTAAGAGCAAGGACAGAGGCATGTGCCTTTTTAGGAGATCCGGAGCCCACGAGACTGCCTAGACTCGTGAACAGAGCATGAGTACTGCTGACAGCACTGGGCACTGCTTCTGGTGGGGGCCTTTGAACCCTGCAATGAACAACAAGGTTTAGCAAATTATATTTGGCCTCGGATCAGGACTGATCCTGGGAATGTGGGGAAACTCACCAACCTGTGCACAAAAGGAAGGAAAATTCAAAGGCTGAGGGCCATCCTGGGCCGGACACACAAAGCAGCGATTCAACCTCAGGTGCCAGGCTCTGCTGCGTCCAGCCCTCCACCACTGCAGCTCAAAGGCAGTCAGGAATGCTTCTCTTAAAAGGAGTACAGGATGTTTTCCTAAAGAAAAAACCATGTATACTGATAAAATTTAATTTACTTTTCTGTTTATCCTCAGATATTAATATTATGCTTAAATAATCTGAAAAGCAAAACTAGTTATTTTATTTTATTTTATTTTTAAAGATTTTATTTATTTATTTGTTAGAGAGAGAGAGAGAACAAGTAGAGGGAGCAGCAGGCAGAGGGAGAAGCAGGCTTCCCGCTGAGCAGGGAGCCAGATGCAGGGCTCGACCCCAGGACCCTGGGATCATGACCTGAGCCAAAGGCAGACGCTCAACTGACTAAGCCACCCAGGTGTCCTAAAACTAGTATTTTTTAATTGTCATAATTTTTATGTTTCTATTTATGAAGAGGACTGTGAGGACCACGATTTTAGATCTGTTAGAAGATCTCTTTTAAAAACTATCTGGTACTTTTTAGTTTGCTTAGTGTTTACCCTCTGTTCATATGCCTTGGTGCTATTGGTGAGCTTGGAGCTGACATTCTTTACCAATTATTTGGTCAAACCATATGAAATTCAGATAGTCGACTGTCTTTGTCTTTTAGAAACTACACTTTTGGGGCGCCTGGGTGGCTCAGTGGGTTAAAGCCTCTGCCTTCAGCTCAGGTCATGATCCCAGGGTCTGGGATCGAGCCTCACATCGGGCTCTCTGCTCAGCGGGGAGCCTGCTTCCTCCTTTCTCTCTCTGCCTGCCTCTCTGCCTACTTGTAGTCTGTCAAATAAATAAATAAAAATCTTAAAAAAAAAAAAAAACAAAAACCCACTGAGTTGGTTGTTCTGGGTGTGTGTGATAAAACTTTTTTTTTTTTTAAATCTTTCTTTTTTGGAAAGATTGTATTTATTTAATTGAGAGGGAGACTGAGAGATAGCAGGAGCAGGGGTTTCAGCAGAGGGAGAGGGAGAAGCAGACTCCCCACTGAGCAGGAAGCCCAATGTGGGACTTGTTTCCAGGACCTTGGGATCAAGACCCATGACAAAGATTTTTAAAACTTATTGTGGTTTAGCTAAATATTGAGGAGGAAAGGAGGTTCTGAAGATAAAGTCTCTTTAGAAAACTGTTGACATAAGCTGAAATTTCTACAGCCTAACGCTCTGTTGGTCAAGGCAAAATGTCAGCTTCTGACTGATGGGAGAGTATACATTCAAATTTGAGCTTATTAGGACCACCATAGAAGGTGTAGAAACTGCGGGCTGAGGGGGAAGCCCTGAGTAGCAGTGTTGTGTGGAAGACACAGCTTCTTTGAATGAGCGGACTATTTTCCTGGCCCTCCTTAGTGAAGGGGGTGTTTACTACGTGCAGGAAAAGGAGAAAGAGAGAGCAGAAACTAGTCAGTTGACCCATATGAAAGTGTAGTTTCTTTCTTTCTTTTTTTTTTTTAAGATTTTATTTATTTATTTGACAGACAGAGATCCCAGGACCCTAGGATCATGACCTGAGACGAAGGCAAAGGCTTTAACCCACTGAGCCACCCAGGTGCCCCAACTCAGTGGGTTTTTAACGTGTATACACAGGCACAAGCACATGAGTAAGGTTCTGCATTTGCAGAAAGGCAGGCCAAAGTCAGAGATCCTGTATCGTTCACACAACAGTGTTCTCTGGATCCAAAGAGCACAAGTAAGCACGGTGTCGCAGTATGGAAATGTGTTCATGGCACAGTGGCAGGTTGGAAAGGGCGCAGACTACTCTAGCTGAGATGTTAACATCCCCTCTTCTCTTGTACTTCCGTGTCCCATCATCATCATCTTTCGAATTCTTCACCAAAGCAGGCCACACCTGGTATTGTTGTTTAATATGTTCTTTTGCACTTCACACTTCCTTCCGATCCGTGTAGCCTGGAGGTGAGGTGTCACCGGGCTTGCCTGGTGGAATCAGGAGGTATGGCACCCTGGTGACACTCCCGGTGTTCCATTCCTCACCGCTGGAGACAGAGGGGCTGGAATGGAATTAGGAAACAACAGACAAGGGACAAAATGACTAGAGGGACTGACTGATGAGTGAAGTTTGAGGGAACCCACATTTGTCTCCACTGAAGCAAGTCCCAAACAAGAGCGTCTGTGACAGCTGTCTACACTGCTGGACGAATAAGGCTGGGGGACAGAGCATCATTGCCGTGCAGCACGAATCAGGTTGGGGGATGATATGAAATTAAGAAAATTCATGACCGTAATACGTCATTTAAAAGTCTCAATTTGAGAATATGTATTAGATGGATAGCAGAGCTTCTGAATCATAGTATCTTTTTTTTTTTTTTTTTTTAAGATTTTATCCATTTATTTGACAGAGAGAGATCACAAGCAGGCAGAGAGGCAGGCAGAGAGAGAGGAGGAAGCAGGCTCCCCACTGAGCAGAGAGCCCGACGCGGGGCTCGATCCCAGGACCCTGAGATCATGACCTGAGCCGAAGGCAGCGGCTCAACCCACTGAGCCACCCAGGTGCCCCTGAATCATAGTATCTTAATGAAAACTTACTTGTGCTTGAAATAAACACTTCCCAGTTTCTCTTAGGATAGCCTCATGCTTTCAACTTTTATCTGCAGAGAGTTCTTTCTAGAATTTCCCTTAGATCTCGTACACTGCAGCTTAAACAGTTCACTGCCTCTGGGCTGTTATTGGAAACAGTTCTTTATCACATCTTAGCTTTTCACACAGGACTGTAGTGGCTGTGGGCATACTCTAGCCATTAGTCACAGCGAACAGGGTGCTGCTCTCCCCTGTACCTGCCTCGGCTTCTCTTTGCACAAGAATTATACCACACTTCTCTCCTGTTTCTTCTTTTGGTGATGTGAACAACCTCACATGGTGCTAATTACTAAGTGATCTATTTTGAGGCTTCACAAGAAAGTGCCAAGCAACTTTGGGAAGGTGGCTTATCCTGTGTGTGACTGTTTTCTTAACTGCACAATAAATCTATCAATATCATCTTTGAGTAGTTAGTAATAAATGTAGAAATAATATATGTTAAATCTTGATTTTTAGTGGTCTTCTAGTACACACTCAGTAGTGGTAGCTTTTTTGGTTTTATTATTATAAATTATATTTATAAATATATGTTAACTTCTTCACTGGGTTTATTTTCTCTAAAACCCTTATGATGTAGCAGATGCTCAGCTAATGGATTATTGAATCAGTAACTGAATAAACCAATAAATCAGCACCAAGTATTACAGATTACAGAACATGCATATAGAGAGGAGTCTCTTGTGTGTAGCAAAGGCTACTTATTCTCCCTACTGCCCGCTCAGATTCACTCTGTCTTATTGGGCAGGCTGATGTCATCCAGAAGATCAATTCTAGATATAGGTTGATACTAAAGACCTTCTGGGGTTAGATTGTATATGGGCTGTCCTTGGCAAACTCCATCTACTTGAAAATAAAGGAAGGGGGCACTTGGGTGGCTCAGTGGGTGAAGCCTCCGCCCTTGGTTCAGGTCATGATCTCAGGGACCTGGGATCAAGCCCCGCATTGGGCTCTCTGCTCAGTGGGGAGCCTGCTCTCCACCCCCACCTCCGCCTGCTGCTCTGCCTACTTGTGATCTATCTCTGTCAGATAAATAAAATCTTAAAAAAAATAAAATAAAGGAAGAACTGCATTGGTCCCTGATTTTATCATGCCATTAAAATAAAAAAAAAGAAAATGTTCATGCATCCAAAAAGAATTTATTATGCATCATATGTCAGCAAATGTACAGTAAATTGGAAGCAAATTCCTCAAAAAGACCAGACTGCCTAGATATCAATGCATTTGACTCTGTGCTTCCCTAGATGGAGAGGATGATAACACTATGAAAATAGTAACAACTACCATGTTGGGGTGTGTGTGTGTGTGTGTGCGTGTGCGTGTGTGAGATTTGTCATGGTTCCAGCACCCCTTGAAATTGAATCTGATTTTCCCACGTAACTGGAGAGAAACAGAAGCTTGAGAATGAAACACTTTCCCCCAGGGTTGCCTGCAGCTGACCCGTCACCCCTGGGCTTTCCCTGAGAGTGGTTCCCTCACTCCTAAGCAACAGCAGAGGTTTGGGGCTGCTTTGGAGAGAGGGCTGCAGGCACGGAAATCCGACGGAGACTACCAGTCTGTGGAAAGAATCAGATCATGTGTCCCAGTAGCTCATTGCCAGTTAGGCTCCAAAAAACATCCAAGATGGAGGATTCAGCCTTTGCTATGGTCTCTCCCTTTCATCTCAGGTGTTCCTTCACGTTCAAACACAACACTTTCTAGCAGGTTTCAGGAGAATTAAGCAGAAATACAGATACAGTATTTCTAGATACATGAACGTTGAGAAAGAAAAGCATAATATTCTCTGATAATGGTGAATATTTTTCATGGCCCATACTATCTGGTGATGTGGCTAATCAGATCAGGGCATACATATCAGAAGATACAAACTTTGAATCAGGTGTTTATATAACATTGCCATTACTCTCCCAGAAGCACATTATTACATTATTCTTAGATGTTTAGGTTTCCAAAATGGTAAAAACTATATGTCTATAGCAGATGACTATACCTTTCATTCTCTAGAACCAGTGTCTGTGATCTGGAACTTGAGAGTTCTTTGAAGGGCAGTATGAAAGGAAGCTTATTAGGGTGTCCTCAGTGGAAGAAGAAGGCCTCCCTCCAGTTCTTAAAATTTGGATGTCAGTCTGTCCCCGTGATGGTGGATTCCCGGTCAACTGCTGTAAACTGACAACTGTACGCTCGTTTTTATACAAACCAGTGCTTTTGGCTGCCCGTATTCAGACATGAACCTGAAAAAGGAGGCAACTCTTCATGATCGTCTGAGAGAACAAACACAGGCAAATTTGGAACCCGACTCTTCACATTTGAAACCGAAGAACCTCTGTGGCTTGAACTTCAATGGAAAACATGAAATGGTGAACAGTCAGCCCAGGTAAGGAACTTTTGAAAATGTAAACCGGAAAGCGAACCATGTAGAAGAGTAAAAGAACAACATTTTTAATAATAATACCTAGTTCCTTGTGTTTCTTTGAAATGATTGTTCACTGGCTCATGGGATTCATCTAAGGTTTGGTCTTCATTTAAAAAAATACTTTTTATGTCTTTGTTTTCAAAAATTTAGATTCACGTCTTTCTAGATGTACATGTTACATGTGAGCAATAAGAAAGCACATCTCATCTATAAAATTCCCTAAGATTCGCTTTTGCCTTGAGAACATCTTTGTTCTGTGGGATGGTTTCAGAGATGGACTCTTTAGGACGTGGAGTATGGCGTCCGCTCCATCCTACCAGGATTTCCTGTCCTGCTTGATATCTGCCTTGTCCTTGTTAATCCAGGTGCGATTTCTTCTAACTCGGAACAGTTTCCCTGTTGATTCATTGGTAACACATGATCCTTCGGTTCTTAAATGCGAACTTAAAGCAACAATTTCCAATTTTCGTTTACATGTTAACTGTTTTATAGGGAGCTGCAAATGCAACCTTATTTTTTATATGTTTTAACCTATGGCAGGAATTATAAACACAGAAAAATCTGACACTCAGTAAATAGTGGGAGACCAGACAGAGGAGGAGCCAAGAAAGGCTGGTCAGAGAAGCGAGGAGCGAGTGTTTTTCAGACCCTGCTGCAGGCAGAGGCACTCCTGTTCAAGCCCTTCAGAAACTGCAGACTCCCTGAGCTCTGAAGGAACGGTTACTTGAGGGGGGCTGCTGTTTCTCCCCAACCTCCAGAGCCTTGCTCTTTTCACTCAGCCCTGGGTGGAAGGAAGAAGCAGGTGCCTCTCATCATGTGGGAGCCTGAGCTTCCACTGGAACAACTTTCTGCCCCTTTATGCCTTCAGTCCCAGCGAGGCTGCTGCTTCCCTCTCAACAAGACACCTGTTCATTGGGAGAGTTTGGTGCAAAGTTTGGGTTTTGTTTGTTTTGTTTTTTCAAGCAAATGTTGGTATAGCATACTTGGGTGGCATTTCCTTCTTGTTGAGTAGTTGATTTTGCTTCTGCACACCTCTGTGCAGATTACCTCTCCTTTACTGCACCATCTATTTCCTGTAGATACGCATGCCTATTTTCGTAGCTGTGTCGTGCATTTTTTATTATTTGTTAGATGCCCACTTCTCTTGTTGAAACTTCACAGGGTCTAGCTGTTCTTTACTGCCTCTTTCCCACCCACACTGTTTACAACTGTAAGTAGTTGAGAGCTCCATCATCCTTTCTGTGTCCTAGTTGAGGGAGAACTTTTTCCTTTCCTTTTTTAAAAACTGATTTCCAAGGAATGGTGTTTATTTATCCCAGAATTATAGAGATCAGTACATCCTTTTGCTCATATTCTTTCTGTTCTGTTACCTTTTTATTTCCCAAATAAAAACTTAGCTCGTGTCTCTTTGTAAACATTTTAGACATTCATCCTCAATGTCAAAAGTCAGAGAGACAAAACAGATCTTTGAACCGCTTCAAAAAAAACCAAAAAACAAAAAACAACTGTTAAACCGCCACATTCTCTGAGGCTAGCTAAGCCTTTCTTTTCAGCAAACACGGATATATGGCCTCTCCTCTCTTGAACTCCTCTTTGGAACTTACTCTTTTCAATACATTATTCTATGCTTTACCATTTTGAAGGGGATTTACACTGAAATAGATCAGATAAGCATAATTACCACAGATAGAAAGAAGAAGTAGAGAACGTTAGTTGATTACCACATAGAAAAATCACACATGACCCTATCCTGTGGAATCCTTTTCATGTACGCCCAGTGCTGTGTAAGTAACTGGGCGAGGGGAGGGGAGTCATACCGTGCACATCTTGAATTCCTTCTTAAGCCTTCTTTTGTTTTCCAGTCTCAAGACCAAAGCCCTCCTCGTGCTTCAGTCCCAGTCCACTTCTTTTCATTTAACCAGCTGTCATGACAATGCTTGCGCAGTATTGGCTGGAGTGCCCACTTTGATTCTACCCCCATCTCTATGACGTCCTGCTCATGGTCTAGAATTCCAGGGAGGGGGAAAAAGAGAGCAAAGAAATCATCAAGGAATCATATGTAACACTAATTATGAGCAGAAAAAAATATATTTTAATTCTCTTCACAGTTTACTTGTTTTGGTTTCCTGAGGCTGAGTTTGCTCTAACCCAAATCATTGCTCTTAAAAATCACAAGACAGTAGATATAGGTGGAGGATATTTAAATTCTATCTCTTTCTTCTATCTGTTGAGAATGATTCTCACCTGGCTCATGTCCAAGGATAAGAATGAGGGATAAATTAATGAAAATGAGAGTTACAGTTTCCATCCCCCCTCCCATCCATCCATCCATCCATCCACAAATACATCACTGAGCTACCGACAGGCCTTCTGTAATTGCTTATATGAGCAACACTTGTCACCTTAGAATCTCAGACTTCTGACAACTCAAGTGCAAAATGTAAAATTAATTCTTGACATTCTTCCCAAATCAATTAGATGCTGCCCAGAAATTTAGGGAATTTTGTCTTTTCCCTAATTGCATCCCAGTTTTGTAATTACTTTTTAGAAGTGTATTTGTTTCCATATTAATCTTGGTAGAGGGAATTATTATTAGTAAATCACTTGATTATGTTCACATTTTCTGAATAGAAGGTCAGGTTTTAAAATTGAGTAGATTATATACTACTAGATGTTTACAAGATTCACATTCATGGAAGTAATATTATATGTTAACACAACTCTTAAAGACCCAGTCTCACAATAGGTCCTCATTACTGAAAGACTATCCTTTTCCCTTTATGCTAATAGAGTGAGAACTATTACATTCCTGGTGCAGTAAGTACAGGCAAATGATCTTGTACTTGAGTTTCTTTCATTTAGGTATATACTTACTCTAGAGGAAAGGGGTATTTTTAATTTGACAGTTTATAGTTTGCACATACATTACCTTTGAAGCTTCCCATAATCTTGTGATTTAGGCAAAACAGATGTTACTGTCAGCATAGTATTGCCATTTATAGGTGAAGAAATTGAGATCCTTAATAATAACTGATTTGGGACCCAAATATAGGTGTTCTGGTTCAATCTGGCATATTCCTGTTTCAGTAAACTAATAATAGTAACACTAGAAGTATCAGTAATAATAACTATCTAATATTAATATCACCCACACTTTGGGCCATAAAACACTGTGTTAAACAGTCTGTATGCATCATGTTAGTTTAATTTGATCCTTACAACAACCCTATGTGTAGTAAGTATTCTTATTCTGATTTTATAATGTGGACACTGCAGGTTCAGAGAGGTTGGGCAGAGTTGGCAGGATCGCACAGACAATTAGTAAGAAAGTTAGGATTTGGGTCTAGAATGGCCTGACTCCAAATCTTATACACGTTTCAACTACGTTAGACTAGCAAAAGAATGTCAGCTTAACGCTCTGAAGGGTTTGGCTGAATTTATGTCTAGATGACTTTCTACTATGTCTGATTTTCAGGGTCATCTTGTGATGCATTTATTTCTTATTTCTTGAAAACAGAACTATTGGAAGGGAAGAATCTTACCATGATTTCCCCAAACTATTTGTTTTTATTTATAGTATATATAATACAATATCTTCTATCTTGAACACATTTCATTATAATAAACTAAAGGCCTCTCTCTGCAATGTGGGAGTAAAATTATACTCATTAAAACAGTTTCATCATATCAAAATTACTTTGAAATGCAACTGTCCCTTCCCCCCTTATTATCTGTTAGCTGGCTTCCCTGGGTCTGAGTGGAGCATTTTTTTTCCAGCATTTCCCAGCCACCTAAGTATTCTTTAATAACTTCTTCTGCCTCCCCAAAGCAGCTTAACATATTCTAATTTACATAATTTGTAGAACACCATTGTTAATATTCAGTCATATTCATACTCATTGCTATTAAGAAAAACCTAAGAGGGACACCTCAGTGGCTTAGTCATTTAAGCATCTGACTCTTGATTTTAGCTCAGGTTATGATCCCAGGGTCATGAGATCAAGTCCCCATTAGGCTCCGTGCTGCTGAGCATGAAGCCCGCTTACGTTTCCCTCTCTTCCTCTGCCCCTCCTCCAAGCACACTCCCCCTCTCTCTCAAAAACAAACAAACAAACAAAAAAAATCTAAGAAAATGCCTAGTAAATTTCATTTTTCTTTCCCCTAATGCCTTCTATATTATAAATTTTATGCACTTCCCTAAGGCCTATACTGATAATAAAAATGACTGAGGAAGCTATGGTAATCAGAGAGAATGGCGTGTAGTGAAATAGTTCCTTAATGATTCTCATAATAAATTGTTCTGCCGTGAGCCAGCTAGTTTATTTCCACTACTCAAATTAGCTGGCCCCATAAATACCTGCTTTGGGGTCCATTCTCAGAATTAAAACAGTGTTAGTCTGTTGTTTCCTCTATTAACCTTCCAAGTCATTACATAGGTTTTCCTTAATCCATCAATGTTTTTCTCACAACTTCCCACATAAATTCTCTGCTTGGGGAGATAAAGCCTACTCAGTGTCCCACTCACTCCCTATAATCACCCACAATATTGTTTTTATTCCTGGGCCAGTGCCTTTGTTCCCATTCTTCCTACTTTATCTACTCCCACCTGCATCTTCTCCCTTCTCAGAGGCTCAGCTGTATCCTTAAAGTTTTCTACAGCAGTTCCAGCCCATATGAGCTTTTTGATGTCAGATACTGCATCGTTCATACACATTTCTGTATTTCTGACACTTAGTATAATGCCTGATGCTCAGTAGGCACTCAACCAATTAAATAGGTTTTGAGCAGCTGCTTTGTGCCAGGGACTTGGTAGGTTTGGGGATATGGATCCAATAAGAGATAGTCCCATTCCTTGTTCTTAACACTCCTTTATGCTTTGGTCTATACTACACATCAACAGCTTGTTTGTCTGTGTCTACATGGGCCTTCTTAGAGCTTACTTTATATGTGTGCCTCATTTTCTCAAAAGAACAGGAAGCTGCTATAGTGTATGAACCAGTTTTCATTATAGTGTATGAACCAGTTTTCATTTTGTTTTTTCCCTCATTCCTGGTCACATTATAGATTCTTAGTAAATCTAAGTTGATTGGTTCAGGTGTATTCATTAGTTTGTGTCTTAAAGTCTCAATTTCCTCATCTGTGAGATGAATATAATGTATGAGGTGTAGATCTTGAATATAGATATATAGAAAGTATGACTGGGCCTGACACATAATAGAAACTATTGATATCTTTTTCCATTTTTATAAAAACTGTTGATTTTAATGTCTTGCAACTAGGCCAGTTCTAATTTTGTATGTATGACACACCTTTGCCCCCAAAATAGAAATTTAAACCTTTATTTAGTCTGAATTCTTCCTCTGCATCTGAAACGCATTTACACCGCTTAATCAAGTGAGCAGTGGTCAAATGTCAGGATTTTTCCTGGATACCCAGGAAACCTTCTGTACAGGTTGTGGCTAGACAGGAAACCCCCCACCATCCAGACAAACTCCCTCCTTCTCCACACCTCTAGGCACACTCTGAGGGACCTCTAGGGGTTATGACAATCCTGGGGTTTATAGTGGAAAGGGACTCCCAAGATCATGTAGTCCTGCTTCTTCAACAGAGAAATAAGATTACCAGAGCCAAAGAATTAAGTTCCCTATTGACACTGTCATGAATGGCCACTCGAAGCCCTCTGACTTCTGGGTCATTGCTCTGCTCACTCTTCCTTACCTCTTCCTCCTCTAGAATTAAGATTAGGTCAGAATAGAACTGGTTTATGAATGCCTGAATGACACTTAGCCTTGCAGAATTGGGATCCTGACTATAGCTACTTCCTGAAATTGGATTCATTCATTCATTCATTCATTCAACATTTATCCTTTGAACAAATAAATACTTACAAAAGTTGTATTCCAAACTCTAGTGATACAGCTAGAAGAAAGCAGACAAAAATCCTTGTCTTCCATAAGCTTTCACTTGGTGGTAAGAACATGGCCCAAGCTAGTGAAGTGGTGGGATGAGGTCTTAAACTCAGGCAAGAAGAGTTGGCAGAAGGCATGTTGATTTACTCATTGCATCAACATTTATTTGTTCAGCAAATACATGTGGAGCTTCTACTGTGGCTGAGTGGTATGGCAGGTGCCAAGGATATGGCAGGGAACACAACTGCCCCATCCCTGCATGGAGCATATTGCCAGGAAGTGGAGGGGAGGAGAGCAAACAGAAGTAAACCATAGACTGTTTGGTGGCTAAGTGCCACCAAAGTAACAAGGGAGTGAACAGGCAACATTTGCAAAGTTTCCGGCAGTTTCCTATCTTAACCTCCTAGAGACCATAAGCAGATCCACGCCATTAGGGCAAAAAGTGGGGGGGGGGGGGGTTCTGTTGAATATTGTGCAAAATGAGAAGGAGTTGTGTCAAGATCAGCTCAGGAACGTAGACAGTGACGGTGCTACGGGAAAAGGACTTGGCCCTCATGGGATTCTTCACGCCTTGCTTCCTGTGGCACCTCGTAATAGTCTGGTGGTTTGTAAACAAATTTACACTTCTGCTGGAATGTTATAAAATATTCAATGTATGCCTTAAAAAGATCTTTAAAAATATTTCTCTGAGCTGGTTCTCACGAGGCATTTTATAATTTATTGTGGATCTCTGGATTTCTGGAATCCTGCCTTGGCCCAGCCTCTTAGTAATTAAATGCTTCAGAACAGTGTGTGCTAAGATGTCCATGGTTCCTTGCATAAAGGAATACTGGTGTTCCCGCACGCCAGAAAAACAAAACTTTGTTGCCCAAGCACCAGTGGGCATTTGTTCTCAGCTACATCCTTGATCTGGCTTTAAAACAGTTATTTTCCACTCATTGCAAATAGTAAAATGAGGACATTTAACATGATTTTTTCTCATAACTAAAGCAATTTTTTGTATTATAGGAAAATTAGAAAATACAGAAGAGTAAAGAGAAAAAAATTAAAAATTAAAAAATTAATAATACTCAGCCTTTTTCTGGTTAAATAACCTAACATATAGGCTGGTAAAAATATGATAAAATTCCCACTGCAATAACTCAGGTAATAGAGAAGTTTTTAGAAACATGCTTTCTCACTCACTCCCCACTTCTCAGTGCATCCTAAGGTTACTTGTATGAATAATAATGTTCTCTTTTACACTTTTTCTGTGTTTATGTATGCATATAGATATTCAGATATACATTCATTTTTTTAAAAAATATTACAGTAATTTTATGCTAATGTTTCTCTCAAGGTTGGTTTATATCACTCTGGATAGATTAGGATGCAATCATATTGAATGTGGGGCAAAGAGGCTGCGTTCCTGACAGGTTAACATGTCAGTGACATTTTAAAGGACCCTGACATTAAATACTGAAACTTTAATAAAATGCACACATATTTTTATCCCAAGTTTACAATGGCACTCTGAACAAGGCACCTGAACAAGGCACAGGAAGTCAGCATTTGTGGCCAGAAGAAAAATAGTCTGGTCTTGGACTTTTACTTTTATATGGCAAAGTTTTAAAGACTTAAAAAAACTAAGTCTGCTCACAAAGAAAAAGAAAAAACAGATTTTCCTTGTCTCTTATGGACTCCCATGTAAAAATATTGTTTGCTGGCTTAAAGTCTGACAATAAGAGATACTAGCTTAAAAATATGTTTTACTTATTTAACAGTATGTCATGGGTAATTTGTCATATTCACACAAATGGGTCCAATGCATTGTTTTAAATAACGTATCATTTTTCATAGCGTAGACATACTCTAATCTATTCAACTAACTCCCCAATCAACAGATACTCAGGTTGTTTCCAGTATTTTTCCTCCTTAAATAATGCTGCAATAAACATTTTCATATGTATGTTATTTATTGATGGTTGATAATGCAGTAGTTTTAAAAGTTGAATCATATTTTATTTATAAACCATACTGTATGATTCTGTCCTTAGATTAGAGTCTCATAGGTTCTTGAGTTATTTTACATTACTATAACTAAATTCACATATACAAACACACATACAAGTGGACACACACACACCCACACAGAATCCATACATACGTGTGTAGAAAGCCCTTGCAGTCCTCATGACACATCCCCAGCCTGCACATCTCACCTCATCACACACCGCACCTAGCATGCATTATTCCCCCAGCCAACCCGCCACCTGCCAGTATTTCTGCAACGTTCGTCTTCACACTTCCCTTAGTAAAACTTGCTTGGAGGCCTACACAAACTCCCCTCCTCCTGAAAGGTTTTTCTGATCTCACTGGCCTTTTTAAGCAGAAAATCCACTCCTACTTTGTCATACCAAAGCAGTTTCTCATCTCTACCTGGAGCCCTTTTCTCAATCTGCTTTGTGTGAAAGTTGGCACTGCACCCATCTGTATCTTTTGGTAGATTCTGAGTCTCTTGGTGGCAGATACCATTTTGGCTGAATGTAATATTACCTGCATGTAGGTAAAGCTACATGAATGAGTTTGAATGAAATGAATGTAATACCTGCTTGTAGGAAAACCTTAAGGAAACACTGATTGGACCTGGGCAATCCGTTTAAAAAATAAAAAGTCAGAGCTCAATATTTGCCTTTGAAGCCCTATTCTAAGTGATAACTAACTACAGTTACTAAGGCAATTTTGTGAAAAGGTAGTATGTAAAACCATCACATGTCATATGTATATTTTTGGCTTTAGGAAACTTTTCCTTTACTGCTAGAACAGGAGTCAGCAAGCCTTTTCTCTAAAGGGCCAGAGACTAAATATTTTAGGCTCAGCCAGTCTTACGATCTCTACTATAGTTCTCAGCTTGCCCAGTGTAGTGGGAAAGCAGCCGCGGACAGTAAGTAATGAATGAGCAAGGCTGTATTCTACTACAGTTCCATTCACAGAAGCAGGCGATGGGCAGGATTTGACTCACAGGCTGCTGTTGGCAAGTCCTGTTCTAGACAGCATCTGACTCCATAGACTAAGCTGACTTAACTCCAAATTTTGATTTTTCCACTTTAGGTCTTCAGCTTACTGTGTGACTTATTTAACCTCTTTGTGTTTTTTAGCACATAGATATAAGAGTAATACTGCCCCCTTCATGTTAGACATCTAGTTCAGGGCCTAGCATTCACTGAGCCCAGAAACCAGCAGCCACTAACTTGCCTTGTTAAAGGTAGCAGCAGCATAGAAAGGGGGTCAGAGAGCATGCAGCCCCTTTTTTTTTCACTGGAAGTAGCAAAATCCAAAGGACAAGGCAAGTGGAAAATCAGTGGGAGTAGCAGAGACTATAGGATGACAGTGGCCAGTCTCCCCAACAGAAGCAGTGATTCTCTAAGTTGTGCACTCCTGTGTAGAGGTAATCAGGGGTACATAGACACACACTAGCCTGACATTTCTGCTGCACCAGCAATCGCATTAATAAAAGACTTTGAAGGTTGTTTGGAGCACCTGGAACTATGATGAAAGGTATGGGCCAGGTTTCAAGCAGAATTACCATTGAAAGAGTAATACCTGGAGATTTCAATGGTATGGCCTTTTTAGCTAAAATACAAACAAATAATCTTTGGCACATCACTGGCCTAATCATGACCAAACATTTCTGCTGCCCACCGGTGTGCAGGAGACTCTTTCCAGATGCAACACTTCAATCACATTTCCTCTGCCAGCAAGAGGAAGTCCAATACTTGAGAACAGCGTGCAAGGCTCTCCACGACTTGGCTTCAGCTTGGTCTTTTAGCCTCACCTCCAAGCCCTCCTCTCCCTGCACAGTGCAGGTGCGTCGGCCCAGTAGGTTGACGAGTCTCTTCATGGCTGCCAAACATCCTCTCTCTTACTGTGCTGATGCCTGGTCTGCTGCAGTTCCTGCTTTTCTCCCACCTTAATTTTCTAGAACTTTACAAGCCCGCCGGTCCTGCACGTCTCTGTTCTTTTAGGACCAGACCCAATTGCATCCTCCACGGAGTTCCCCTCCTGCCTAGCTCCAGGCCGTCTCTCCCTCCAGCTGTCAGGAGCATTCCTGACTCTCCCTTTCTTTTGCTGTGCCTTGTGACACCTTCTTGATGCCTTCTGTGAGTGCTCTGCAAGCCCTGGACAGTGATGCACAGAGTAGGGGGAACCTGGATTTGGAGTCTGCAGACTTAAGTCTGCGTCTCACCACTGACTCACCAAGATGGAAAAGTGGTTTAGTGTCTCTTAGCCTCCGTTTATTTATTTATATCCAGGGTCTTATACCTCTACCTTATAGAGCTTTTGTGAGAATGAAATGAGGGTGAACAGAGTGAAGAGTCTGGGGTCCTTAGAAGGTGCCTGTCTCCCTCAAGAAATGTTACTGAGCCTGAACTGATTACAGGGGTTGACTTGGTGTATCTCCCTAGTGATGTAATCACTTTGAAAGCAAGACTGTACTGAAATATGTCTGTGGTTAATGGCAGTGCCTGGAATTTTATTTTAAAGCCACTCAGTAAATTTATTTCATTTATTTTTAAATTGCTTTTTAAAGTCCCCATCAAAGTTATATAAGGCATCCTAGCTTCTATTTCTCAAATTTTGAAGATAGAATCAAGATCTTCATCAGGATCTATTGTAAAGGGATGCTTTTAAGATGGTTTGAAAATCAACTCAGTTTCATCAGATTTGTAAAGTTTGGGGGAATATACCCAAACAAATATTTGCCAAAATATATAAGCAGACTAAAATGGTACTTTTTTCCATTTTATTCTTTGCAAAATGACGACACCATGGCTATTGAGTGCGCACACTGTGCCTCTGGCTTTCCATGTTGACCAGCTCTCTCCACCAGCTGTTCACTGCTTAAATCCAAGCCCTCTTTCTATTGCTCATATTCTTTCCTACAAAGAGATAAATAAATCCTGATGATCTGTATATATGCAGAGCATAATGAATATTAAGCATATTGATTAATGAAAGTATTCTTCACATTTTTGTACACATCAGTGCCAAATAAAAGTTTGCAAACTATTTTATAATACAGAGTTTCACAAATTGTTCAGTCTCCATTTTGCACATTGGGAAGCTGAGACCTAAGCTGAGAGTTTAGAGATGAGCTCCAGGGTACAAGCCTAGAGCCTGGATGCAGGTTTTCTCTGCTGAGGGTGCTGGTCTCCCCACTATACTGCAGCTTCACTACCCAGAGCAAGGGTGCCCCACAAGTAGCTATCTAGGCCTTCATTTTAAGATCCACGGTGGGATAGCAGAAGAAATTCTTCCTCTGTGTCTTTGATTTTTGATTAAAAATTATCTAACGGGACAACTAGGCGACTCAGTCAGTTAAGCATCTGCCTTTGGCTCAGGTCATGATCCTAGGGTCCTGGGATCAAGCCCTGCATCCAGCTCCCTGCTCAGCAGAGAGCCTGCTTCTCCCCGCTCCCACTGCTTGCTGCTCCCCCTGCCAAATAAATAAGTAAAATCTTTTTTAAAATGTCTAATGGTAAAAATATATATATCTAATAGAATATGTTTTTACCATGACAGAGATTATAAATATAATGTCATAAATAGACAAAATTACCTCCAATTATGTATAAGTCACTTCGATTCCTGTGTAAGGTTTTGGTGACTGAATCAGTGTCCTCATCTAAATCAAAAATTGAAACAGTACTTGAAAGCTTGTCAGTGAGGATAAAAGAAGAGAGCTGCTGTACAAGTGCAATAGGAAAATGCATTTGCAAAGCAAGCTATTACAATTTTCGTGAAAATCATAAATACATACAGATAAATTAATCAACGATTTCAAGGTTTCTCTACTCAAAATGATACTTAGTAATTAGCAAGACTGGAAAAAGTTTCATTTTAGAAACTTCCATATTCATTACAAACCATGAGCCTCAAGTTTTTAATAAAGTTGCATGACGGAATAGTTACAAAATTAGTCCTTACTGCATACAGGAGCATTTTAAAAGTTAATTAATTCTCTGACATTCAACTGTGTAACTAAATTACTTTATACAGTTGTTTAAGCACAATGTCTATGTCTATAATCTTCTGATTAAAATAAGAGCTAAAATCATCAGTAGCAGTTACTATTTACCCTCTTGCTAACCATACCATCCATTATCATCCCTGATAGCTCCTTCTCAGAACCTGAAGGGATCATCCCCCAGAGAGTTCTAGAAACTTTCTGCTGTAACAGACTGAAGGGGGGTTGGAGAGGGGAAGAGCTTTCAGATTGCAGGTTTCAAAGTTAGATTTTCTGACGGAAAATACCTTTTTAAAATCTTAAACTGAAGAAGAATTGTAACAAGGCTCTGTGCAGCAGAATACCTGCAAATTCACTATTGTTTAGCCTGTGGTTTCTATTTAAATTTGTGCTTCTGTCATGATTTATTCTTACCTCACCAGATAATGAATCTAGATTTTATTTCTGTTCTTTGCCCAGACTTGTACAGCAGGCAAAGTGTTTGAAAATCAAAGGAAAAGAAGATATTGACTTGGATAATCTCTTCAGAGGTAAAACAAAAAACAAAAAACAAAAAACACTAGCAAAAACACAGACTATGCTTTTTGTTGTGAAGAATGTCTGATTTGTTTGCCGGGTTGGTTTTATCATTCCAGGAGGGGATAGTGGAAAGAGCTTGACGAGACAAGAAGAGATTTGTGTTCTAGTCCCAACCCTACAGACAAGTAGGTTCCAATACTTCTCCACCCCAACCTCAATTTTCTCATTTTTAAAGTGAAAGGACTAGACTGTAATTTCTGTGATCCTCATTCGTGATAAGACAAATCAAGACCTATCGAAGTAAAGGTCTCAGTGGCGGAACTTCTCTACCATCTGCCTAGGGCATGAAGGAGCATCTCATGGCTTTTTTATATGTTAAGGGACTGGGAAATGTATCTAAGTATTAAGACACCCAAGAAAGTTGTTGGGCGGCAGGGGGGTGGCGGGGGCGGGAAGCTTTGTTTAAAATTAAAACTAAAAGCTGAAGGATTATTAGTGTAGGAAAAAGAATTGCATGTTTTCATTTAATTCTGTTTCTTTCCAAATAAGTTTCGCTCTTTTAGACAGAATTGCATCTACAATTTTGAGGTTATACTGTAGCAAGCTAGCTAAGGAATAAGTTTCCCCTCAGTTGTGTTCTTTTAGTGCAATAATTTTTATTCAATCAGATGAAAACATTGGTGACTTGTAATGAGTATCCTATGTCTTCAGCCATAGTAGTTTTGCATGTTTGTATCTCCCAGAACACGGCAGGAGCCCTGTTTCTCCTACAGAGGAAAAGAAAATTAGTGAGTTTTCTGCTGACTTGGTAAAAAATGCAGCAAATTAAAACAACTCGGTAGCACTGCACTCCTCTCCAATATGATTGCTTATTAGCCTTTCCTTAAGGAAGAAAGAGTGCTTGGCAGTCATTGTCCAAAAAGAGCTCTGACCTCTCTGAGCAGAGCTAACCCATTCACTCCAGGCAGGCACCAAGCTCAGCTCACGGCTGAACGACTCCTGATTCCATCTCAGCCACAAAGGGAGGAGGAATCTTTTCCGAAGAAAATGGAAGGCGGTGAAGTTACTTTGGTTTCATTGTGCATCTACACTTTGCTCCCTAACCAGAAGCATTTCTGGGTAATATCATCAGATCTGAACGTTGCCTTAAATAAAATAAATGACTGATATTTTAGAAACTGCTCCATACAAATGTTCTAATCCATCTTACAGAGCCTCCGTTCTGTAAACAACATGTGTTTTGGAGCCGTATAAGGAGCCCTTAAAACGTGTCAGTGTTTTAATTCATATTTTGACACTTTTGAAAATATCTCCACAGAGTAATTATGTATATGTTCCTGTTAAAACAGATACACAGTCAATTTTGTAATTCACATAGTAAAAGTAGTAATGAGGATCATCCTTATAAAAATAGAAAATATCACTAGTAAAATGCATTTGCATAATGTGAAAGATGAAATCTCTTCTAACTTGTTCACTGTGTACTTATTCTTTCCTGCATCACTTTTAAAAGGTTTATAATGCTGACCTTAAAAATAAAACAACCAGTTATTTTACCAGCAAAATGAGTTTACTGAGGAATAGCAAGGAATTGTAATTAGGGACAAGCCATCTCTGGTAAAAGCATGGGCAAATCCAGAGAACCAAAGAGAGGAACATTGCTTTATAGAGAAAAAAGAGGAAGTTGCTCTGAATGAAAGCTGTCGCAGAGAAGGGAGAGTTCAGGGTGTGATTGTGACATTAAACAATTATTTACTATTTTGCTTTTATTTTTTGCAAGCCTATAAATCTGAGCATAAATTCTAAGTTCTTGCGCTTATTGTTGTTTTGGGTATAGATATGAATAAACACCTTCTTAATTCATCAGAGTACTTTTTTAAAAAGGAAAATGGGCTAAAATGTGTTCTCCATTTCTCCTATGAGGGGAAATGCTGTACTTCTAATATTCACAGATTGTGCGTACGTGTGTACACATGCATGTGCAGCTTGCGTTTTTCATATCTTGGGTGTGTTTTCAGTTTTTACTTGGAAACATCTTTGTTTCCTAAATCATTTTATTCACAATAGCTATTCCTGGCAGATATAAAATTTAAAAATATACCCATAATTTTCAAGAATACTTCTTAGACATACGATTGTCTTTCTTTCACCATAATAATGATTAAAAGTAAGATGGGATGGTAGAAATTTTAAATTAGTCATATAACTTTATTGAGGAAAATGTGATTATCTGAAAGGGTGTCTGGTAGTAAAATTGACAGAAGTTAGAGTTTGTCTTCCCAGTCAATAGGTTTGCAGGTAAGCCTGTCAAGTGTTATACATGAGACATGGCAAATTGTAGTTCTCTTCGCCGTCTTTTGTTAAGTAAAATAATGCATGATGATACCGTTGCCGTATCTGCTGTGCCACATCCCTTCTTTGGACTTGAGTTGGGCATCTGCGTGGTGACCTTTCAGGGTTTTACCTTTTCTCCATGAATGTTCCACAGATGACTGCACAGAATCTGCTCCTTTGAGTACAAGTTGAGTGAAGCTGATGGAAGCACATTTCCATCAAGTATAAAGGACCTGCTCATCTTAGCGATCTGCCCTTTTGCTCACTTAGAAAGCCCAGAACCAGAGCAGCTAAAACTTAGCTACTGGGTACCACAGACACGTGTCACTGTCTAGGCCACCGCAGTGCCCTGCCCCAGGGGACATCTTTGGTATTGTAGAATGTTCAGCTCGAAAACCTGTATTTTAACTGTTTACTATCTTTTGTTCTCAAATGTGTAACTAAGGCTCACCTTTTTACAAATCCAAACATTTCATAAGGCAAAAAATAACACAATATAAGCATGAAAAAGGTAAACGTTGTTAATAAATCCCTCACAGATTTATTTTGGATCTGTAATTCACCTTTTTGTTTTGTTACTGGTATAGAATCATGTTTGGTGAACTATAGTTGACTTTTTTCCTCTAGCTGCATGATGTACATGGCTCTCATGTACACCTGCTACGTTCTTTTATTTTTTAAGCAATAATTTTAGATGAGTTCAGGAGATTATTCTCACTTAGGCACCATTTGGGTCAAGAAATAGATTCTGAGCAGAAACCTCCCTCGTGTGGTCCGGTTACCACCTCCAGTCAGGACATCACACTTCTGATTTCCATCACTGTCCATTGCTTTGCCCTGTTTTGATCATTTTATCATTGAAATCACACAGTATGTATCCTTTCACATCTGACTTTTTGCTAACATTATGTTTGTGAGATTCATTCAAACCATGGTTTGATTCTTTGCTTATTCTTAATACTGCATATTACTCAATTTTATGAAGATGCCACAGTTTATCTGTCCATTTTAATATTGGTTGCTTTCAGTTTTGCCCTCTCAGCAGTGGTGCTGCTAGAAAAGTTCTTTTATGTGATTTGGTGGATCTGTGTGTACATTTCTGTAGGGTGCAGACCGAAGAGGGAAATTTCTGGGTAACTGAATGGGTTTGCATTTAGGAGCTGGTGTCAAGTATTTTTACAAAGTGGTTGCACCAACACACTCTTGCCAGCACGGTTTGGGACTTGCAGGCACTCCAAATCCTTGCCAGCAGTTACTACTCAGACCCTCGTCTTGGCCAGTTATTTGGGTTTGCAGTGCTAGTTAATCATGCTCTTAATTTTGCATTTCCCTGAGGCCAAATAGGCTTGAACACATTTTCGTGTTTATTGGCTATTTGAACATCCTTTTTTTGTGAAATGTCTTTCCCATTTGTCTTTTAGATTGTCTTTTTCTTATTGATGTATAGGAATTCTTGATTTCTGTAAACAAGTCTATTTTTGGTTAGATATATTACAAATACCTTCTCCAGTCTGTGATTTGCCATCTCACTCTCTTAATGGGGCCTTGTGATCAATAGAAAGTCCAAAATTTAATAGGGTCCATTAATCCTTTCCATTTTGGTTAGCACTGCTAGTGTCCTGTTTAAAAAAATTTGCCCATTATATGTTCATGAAGATATTCTGCTGTTTTTTATTCTAGAATCTTTACTGTTTGATCTTTCAGATTAAAAATCACCTGGAACAGATTTTTTATACATGACATAACAAAGGAGCCAAGATTCACTTTTTATATGAATATGCAGTTGACCCAGCATCATTTAGTAAAAAAGGCCTTCTTTTCCCCATTGCTTATCGTAAATCAAGTGACCGTGTATGTATGGGTCTGTTTCTGGATTGTGTTCTGTTCCATTGGCTTGTCTGTTCTTGTGCCAGTACCATACTGGTTTAATTACTATAACTTTTTAACTTTATATCATAAATCCTGATAGCCAAAAAGGCCACTCCTTCAATTTTGTTCTTTTTCTTTGGGATTGCTGGGCTATTCTTGTTCCTTTGCATATCTAAAGAGCTTGTCTATTTACATATATACACACACCGCCCCCCCAAACAACTTACTCTGATTTTGACTGGAATTGCAGTGAATGTATAGATCAATTCCAGGTGAACTGGCACGCTCTCATTCATGAGCATGATACATCCTTCCTTTTAATTAGGCATTCTTTAATAGTTTTCAATAATGTTAGGCAGTTTCTCTGAGCCAGGGCCTCCTGTGTAATGTGGAATAGAAATGTGATAGCAAGGTATCTTTGTCTCATTCTCAGTCTCAGGAAGAAAGTGTTCAGAAGTTGACTTTTTAATATGAGGTTTACTGTAGTGTTTGTAGTGCCCTTTAATAGGTTGAGAAAACTGCCTCCTCTTTTAGTTTGTGTTTTTATTTTTATGAATAGGGATTGAATTTTAGCAAATGCCTTTTTCTGCATCTATTTGAATGGTCACATGGTTTTTCTCTTTATTTTGTTAATGTGGTGAGTTACAATGATTTTTTTTATTTAATTTCTTTTCAGTGTAACAGAATTCATTGTTTATGCACCACACCCAGTGCTCCATGCAATACATGCCCTCCACAATACCCACCACCAAGCTCACCCAACTGCCCCCCCCCAACCCTCAGTTTGTCTCTCAGAGTCCACAGTCTCTCATGGTTCATCTCCCCCTCCGATTTCCCCCAACTCACTTCTCCTCTCCATCTCCCCATGTCCTCCGTGTTATTCCTTGTGCTCTACAAGTAAGTGAAACCATATGATAATTGACTCTCTCTGCTTGACTTATTTCACTGAGCAGAATCTTTTCCAGTCCTGTCCATGTTGATACAAAAGCTGGGTATTCATCCTTTCTGATGGAGGCATAATACTCCATAGCGTATATGGACCACATCTTCTTCTTAAGGAAATGTCTTGTTGAGGTTTACCATATTTTTTGGAAAAGTCTGGAAGTTTTATGTGTCTGTCTTCAATGAATTTCAATAAATAAATATTCATGTACCAACACCCCAGTCAGAACTTAGAACCAGTATTTCTTTACCAATACAGGTAGGCCTCACCTTGCTGAATATGCAGTGAAATAATTCCAGTCCCCTAACAACACAATTCAGCTTTTAGTTACCACAGTATGTTAACTGTGGACCATTGCACAAAGTGCTAGCCCTTTAGTCCACAAATCACCACCTAACTCACAGATCTGCCTAATGATCAGTGACCAATAATATCTCTTCTTTCAAAGGCTGTCAGTGACTGGCCTGAGCACTTCCGTTATTCAGTTCACATACCGACAGCAAAGCATGGAGGGTATGGCCTTCTTGCTCCCAGAGACAAACACATGGGATGTTTTACAGAAGTGGATACTCCATTGGCCCCAACTTAGGAAAGTACAGTAAAGAAACAAAGTGAAAACATTGGAAGTGAAAGTCTAATTAAACGTTCACAGATTTATAGAAAGAGTAGCCCACCCTGGAGATGCTGACACCGCCCTCGTTTGAGAGACACTAACTGTGCTGCCAGAGGGACTCAGGGAGAACAGACTCTCGGACATAAATGAGAAGCTGCTGGGACAACCAGATGAACATGTACCACGGGAAGAGCCCTTCACGTTAAAGGGACTTGCAGAGATATTCAGAGCATTGTACATGTGAAAAATAAGATGGTAGAAACTGACCCAAACTCAGAAAGGAGTATGACAATTTACCAAAGCACAGAAACGTTGCTTGCTCTGTATCGTACATATAGGACAAGAGGAAAACCAACACTGTTTGCCTCTGATACATTTTTTAGAAAGAAATATAACGCTTTATCTCAATGTTTTTAATGTTTTAAATCACAGTGTACTAAAATTCTTACCCCTTCTATTGTTTAAATCTCCTTATACAACTATAATCAACAGTAAAATATTTTTAATATTTTGATCAAAATTTGCAAAGGTCATAGAGAAATCAGTTTTCCCCATTAATTATTAAGCTCACCTTGTATTTAGCTCATGCCGAGTGAGAACTGTATTTTATAAAGGATGTTTTCAAATATGTTCATAAGAGAAGTTGGTCTGTGAATTTTCTTTCTCATAAAGACCTCATTATGTTTTGGTATGAAGAGTCTGAGGACCTCATAAACTGAATTGGGAGGGTGTACTCTTTTTCCATTTCCACAAAAAATTTTTGGAAGAAAAGTGACATTTTTTTCTTAACTATTTAGATAAATTCACCAGAAAAGCTATCTGAGCCTGGACTTTTTTAATGGGGAAATTTTAATTATAATTCAATTTCTTTAATAGATTAAGTACTTTAGATTTTTAAAATTTCTTACTTTGGACTATGTTGATTTTTTTCTACTGTGCATGTTTTCTCTTTTATTAATTTCTGCTATTATATTTCAGTTTTCCTGATTCCCCCTTTTTTTGTGGTTTATTATTATTGTTTCTCTAACTTCTTTAAATGATTGCCTGGATAATTAATTTTTAAGTATTCACTTAAAGCTATTAATATTAATCTAAGATCACTTTCCTACATTAAACTATTTTTGATTTATCAAATTTGATAACCATTTAATTCAATTTTTTTCTCATTTACACTGTGGATCATTTTGTCTATGGGTTGATTATTAATTCCTCACTTCCAGATACTTGTGAGCTTTATTATCTTATCTTCATTGGTTTCTAGCCTTATTCTACAGTGGTCAGAGAACATATTCTGAATAATGAGTTTGTTAATCATGTTATTAGATCTTTATTTTTACTGATATTACTTTTACTTTTCTTTCTTATTTTTTTTGTCTGCTTGTTTTTCTGCTTTTTTTTCTTCTACTGGTTCCTGAGAGAACTGTGTTAAATCCCTCTTCTCTGATTGTAGAATTAATGATGATTTCTTTTTCCATATATATTTTTTCAGGCTGTATTAGGTTAATGTAACTTTAGAATTATTTTATATTCCTAATCAATTTCTCCTTTTATCATTTTGAAATGTATCTTTATTTATCCTAGTATGTCTTTCCCTACAGTCTGCTCTATCTGGTATTAATGTTAGCACATTGGTTTTCTCTGGTTAACATTTGGATGGTTAGTGTTAGTCTTTCCATCCTTTTATATTCTCATCTCTGTGTTTATATTTCAGTATGTCTCTTGGAAGTGGCATGTGATACTTACTTTGATATCCATCTGAATATAGTAGTCTTTTAATTATTTTAAAAAAGTATTTTAAAAAAGTATTTAATACATTTATTTGCAATGTTATCACCATTAAGGTCGGTTTATAGCTATCATTTTAATAATTGTTTTCTATTTTTCTTAATAGTGTCATATTTATTTTTATATTTCTTGCTTTATTTTTTATTCACCAAGAACTTATTTTATTATACTATTTTCCCTCTATCACCTTGTTGGATGTACATTTTTATTGTTCTTTTAGTAGGTATCATAGCTAGTATAATATCCATCGTTGTATAGGATCATTTTTCCTCTGTGCAAGTTCCTTTTTGTATTTCTTTTAGAGTGTCTCCTAGCTATGTTTTTTCTTTTCCATAAGTGTCTTTCTTTTGCCCTAACTTTTGAAGAATATTTTTGCTGGTTATAGAATTCTTAATTGCCAGTTGATTTTTTTTCAGGTTTTAAAAAGATGATATCTTATTGTCTTCTGACCTCCATAGTTTTCCTCAAGAAGTCATTTGAGGTTTTATTATGTCTCCTTTGAAGAGAATGTGTGTTGGAGTGTATCTTGTTGTCTCCAGCTGCTTAGAATATTCTGTTGTCTTTGATTTTCAGAAGTTTTATTATGAAGTGCCCAAATGTAGTTCCCTCTGTCTTTGGGGGGTTCATAGTGCTTCTTAAGTCAGTAGGTATATAAATGGGTTTCATTATTTTGAAATTTTTTTTACTTTTATCTCTTCAAATATTGCTTATGCCTCATTTTTCTCCTCCTCTTGAGATTTTATCTACAAATATAATACACTGTTTCTTGTTTATATGTCTTATATGCTATTTTCTGTGTTTTCCTTTCTTTTTGAACTACATGCTTCAGTTTGGATTTCTTTTTCCACTAATCTTTCTTCAGGATCACTAATATTCTCTTCAGTAGTCTCCAGACCGCTCTCCCCAATGAATTTTTAGTTAATTCTTTGCATATTTCTGTTCTAGAATTTTCACATTATGATTATTTATTTGAGAGGGAGTGAGAGATCAGGGGGAAAGGGAAGAGGGAGGGAGATAATTTCAAGCAGATTCCTTGCTGAGCACAAAGCCTGACATGGAGCTTAATCTCACGACTCTGAGATCATAACCTGAGCCACCCAGGTGCCGCAACACATTATGATTTTTTAAAAATGGGTTAAATTCTCGAGTAAAATTCCTACTTTGTCATCTGATTTCTTAAACACATTAGTCACAGTTATTTATTCTGTGCCTTATAATACCAATCTGAATCATCTGTGGGCCTGCTTTCCTTGTCATCCTTTGTAGGAGGGTTGGTCTACTGAAGCTACTCCATCATACTGAGGGTGGAATTTCTGCCATATTCTTGCTTAACAGCCACAAAATTTCACTGGATGATTCTACCAAAATTTATTTAATTAAATGCTCATTCATGAATATATTTATTTATTTTGCCTTTACATTTCAAACAAAGTCACAGTAAGTAGTCATACAGTTATATGAGGACATTTGTGGGACTAACCACTACTGAAGGAATAAGTTGTTGCTCCTTACCCTGCACGCTACAGTAGAGTGAGAGAAGGAGCTTAATAGCAAATTGATATTTATATCAACTGTAGGGTCTTGGTTTTGGGGGGTGGTTTTTTGAGGTTCATCTTTGAAATTAGTGTTCTCTCTGTCCAGGCATCTGTCTCACTCTGTGTGGCATGACCCTTCAGACCAGCAACGACCCTAGCTACAGCTCCACAGACACTGATGGCTCAGTTTGGAAATGCCCTGTGATCCCTAACAGTGAATTCCATGCTTACTACATAATTTCTTCGTTAGGTTAGAAACTACCACATGTCCTTTAAATTTGGTGAAAATACATTCTGCCATTTTTAGTTTAGGTGAAGGATAGATAGAAACAAATGATCAGTGTATAATACACTTTGTGTATTGTATTATTTAGAAAGCCAACTTATGCTATGAGCTGTGTATACGTTGAATTTTAAGAGCCTTCTTGGGCTTCATGCCCTGTGGGTTTTCTCTCACAGGGAACTAAGGGGAAAAGTGACTCTGCCACAGCATTCTTACTGACATTGTTGGCCTATGGGAATCGTCACAGGTAAAAGAAATTGTTGGTTTCAGTTTTGATGTATAAGTCATCATTCTCATCCTCACAAAAAAGAAGCTGAACAAACTGAAAATCAGCAACACTTTCAGGTCTATCAGAGAGTGGAGGTCCTGCCCTTAAGGGAAACTATTTTGTCAATGGTTTATATGTCCTGGGGGAAAGGCAGTTAAACAACTCCAATCCGCTCTAGCTGTGTGTCTCACATAAGGCAAGGGAAAAGAGAAAGTCTAATAAACTCTTCTAAGGCCACAGGCACTCACACCCATAAACAAAACAAAATAAAAAACAAAAAACTGGTTTTAATCATAAGACTCTAGACCTCTTCCCCAACCAGTATGTTGACCACCACATCAATAGGATGCACTAAAATAATAGTAGATTTATAACCGAGAACTCTGAGACACAGACTCTGTTTAAGGAGTTTCTAGAGAAACCCAAAGACAATAGAGACAGAAACAGGATCCTAGAGGAAGCTGGAACCTCTGACATCCAACATGTACAGATGAACCAAACATTGAACAGCCTAACTGCTTGTTGTTTTAACATATAATCTCACACCAAAGACATTTTACCTAAGTTCTTATTACCTGATACATCATGTCTGGCTTTCAACAAAAACAACAAGGCATGCTAAGAGACAAAACAAACCCACAACAGACTGAAGAGATAAAGCAAGCATGAGAAATGGGCTCAGATGTGGCAGACATTTTGGAATGATCAGACTGAGGATTTAACCATGATATAGCTTTGTGATTATGTAACTATGATAAGAACGCTAATGGAGAAAAGAGAATATGCAAGAATAGAAAGGTAATATAGGCAAAGAGATGGAAACTCTAAAAAGGTATCAACAGGAAAAGCTAGAAATAAAAAAACACTGTAAGAGAAATGCAGCATGCTTTGGGTAGTCCCATCAATAGACCAGATAGGGCCAAGGAAAGGATCGGTGAGCTTGAAGCGATGTAAGTAGAATTTCCCAAACTGAAAAGCAAAGGGGAAAATGAAAAGGTGCTACAGAATACCCAAACTGAGGAACTATTAGAAAGAGTGTAAAATACGTGTAATGGGAAGATCTGAAGAAAGATAAACAAGGGCAGAAGAAATATTTGAAATAATAATGGCTGAGAATTTTCCAAAACTGACAAGACACCAAACCCCGGATCCAGGAAACACAAAAATACTAAGGAGGATGAATATGAACAATTCTACACCCAAGTATGCCATAGTCAAACCAAAAAAATTGAAGACAGAAAATTTTGAAAGAAGTCAGAGAAAAAAAAATCCTTACCTATAGGGAAGCACTAAGAATTACACTTGACTTTCTTCAGAAGCCATCTAAGCAAAAGGAGAGTAGGGTGAAATATTTAAAATATTAAAAAAAAAAAAAAAACCACAACCAACAATTCTGAACACAGGGAAATTATCCTTCAAAAGTGAAGGAGGAATAAAGACTTTCTCAGACAAAGAAAAACAAAGGAAAAAGGAGATCTATCACCAGTAGACCTGTCTTGAAAGAAATGTTAAAAGAAGTACTTCAAAGAAAAAGAAAATGCTATGGGTCAGAAAGGCAGACCTATATAAAGAAAGGACATTAAAGAAGGAGTAAATGGAAGTAAGTTAAAATCTCCTGTTTTTCATATTCTTAATTGGTCTAATAAATCACAGTTCAAATGCTTTCTAAAATCATCATAACGGAGAGGAGTCAAGATGGTGGAGAAGTAGCAGCTGAGACTACTTCAGGTACCGGGAGATCAGCTAAATAGCTTATCTAAAGATTGCAAACACCTACAAATCCAACGGGAGATTGAAGAGAAGAACAACAACTCTAGAAACAGAAAATCAACCACTTTCTGAAAGGTAGGACTGGCGGAGAAGTGAATCCAAAGAAACTGGGAAGATAGACCACAGGGGGTGGGGCCAGCTCCCGGCAAGTGGCGGAGCAACGGAGCACAAAATCAGGACTTTTAAAAGTCTGTTCTGCTGAGGGACATGGCTCCAGAAGCTTAACCGGGGTGAAGCCCAGGCGGGGTCAGCGCGGCCTCAGGTCCCGCAGGGTCACAGAAGGATCGGGGGTGTCTGAGTGTCGCAGAGCTTACAGGTATTAGAACGGGGAAGCCAGCTACAGAGACAGAGCCGAGGAGTGAGCTCTCAGCTCAGCATTACCTTGAACTGGTCGCAGGCTCGGTCAGCTCGGAGCACAGCCAGGGGCCAGGGTGACGGGAGTAATTGGGCGCTGTTCTCTGAGGGCGCACTGAGGAGTGGGGCCCCGGGCTCTCGGCTCCTCTGGGCCGGAGACCGGGAGGCCGCCATCTGCATTCCCGCCCTCCGGAACTCTACAGAAGGCTCTCAGGGAACAAAAGCTCCCAAAAGCAAACCCTGCAAACCCGAGCGGATTACTCAGCCTGGCCCCGAGTAAGGGCGGTGCAACTCCGCCTGGGGCAAAGACACTTGAGAATCACTACAACAGGCCCCTCCCACAGAAGAGCAACAAGAAACCCAGCCAGGACCAAGTTCACCTACCAAGGAGTGCAGTTTCAATACCAAGGAGAGCAGCGGAATTCCAGATGAGGAGAAAGCAAAGAACGGAACTCATGGCTTTCAACCCATGATTCTTTAGCCTTGCAGTTAATTTAATTTTTTTTTTCTTTTTCAATTTCTTTTTCTCTTCTTCTGCTAAATTTTTTTAACTTTTACCGTTTTCTTTTTTAACGTTTTTTAAATAGTTTATCTAATATATGTATATATTTTTTCCTTTTTATATTTTTTCTTTATCGGTTTTCTTTTTTTAATTATTTCATTTTTTTTTCTTTCTGAACCTCTTTTTATCCCCTTTCTCCCCCCCTTACGATTTGGGATCTCTTCTGATTTGGCTAAAGCATATTTTCCTAGGGTTGTTGCCACCCTTTTAGTATTTTACTTGCTCCTTCATATACTCTTCTCTGGACAAAATGACAAGGCGGAAAAATTCACCACAAAAAAAAGAACAAGAAGCAGTACAAAAGGCTAGGGACCTAATCAATACAGACATTGGTAATATGTCAGACATAGAGTTCAGAATGACGATTCTCAAGGTTCTAGTCGGGCTCGAAAAAGGCATGGAAGATATTAAAGCAACCCTCTCGGGAGATATAAAAGCCCTTTCTGGAGAAATAACTAAAATCTAACCAAGTTGAAATCAAAAAAGCTATTAATGAGGTGCAATCAAAAATGGAGGCTCTCACTGCTAGGATAAATGAGGCAGAAGAAAGAATTAGCGATATAGAAGACCAAATGATAGAGAATAAAGAAGCTGAGCAAAAGAGGGACAAACAGCTACTGGACCACGAGGGGAGAATTCGAGAGATAAGTGACACCATAAGACGAAACAACATTAGAATAATTGGGATTCCAGAAGAAGAGGAAACAGAGAGGGGAGCAGAAGGTATATTGGAGAGAATTATTGGAGAGAATTTCCCCAATATGGCAAAGGGAACAAGCATCAAAATTCAGGAGGTTCAGAGAACCCCCCTCAAAATCAATAAGAATAGGTTCACACCCTATCACCTAATAGTAAAATTTACAAGTCTTAGTGACAAAGAAAAGATCCTGAAAGCAGCCCGGGAAAAGAAGTCTGTAACGTATAATGGTAAAAATATTAGATTGGCAGCAGACTTATCCACAGAGACCTGGCAGGCCAGAAAGAGCTGGCATGATATATTCAGAGTACTAAACGAGAAAAACATGCAGCCAAGAATACTATATCCAGCTAGGCTATCGTTGAAAATAGGAGGAGAGATTAAAAGCTTCCAGGACAAACAAAAACTGAAAGAATTTGCAAACACCAAACCAGCTCTACAGGAAATATTGAAAGGGGTCCTCTAAGCAAAGAGAGACCCTAAAAGTAGTAGATCAGAAAGAAACAGACAATATACAATAACAGTCACCTTACAGGCGATACAATGGCACTAAATTCATATCTCTCAATACTTACCCTGAATGTTAATGGGCTAAATGCCCCAATCAAAAGACACAGGGTATCAGAATGGATAAAAAAACAAAACCCATCTATATGTTGCCTACAAGAAACTCATCTTAAACCTGAAGACACCTCCAGATTTAAAGTGAGGGGGTGGAAAAGAATTTACCATGCTAATGGACATCAGAAAAAAGCAGGAGTGGCAATCCTTATATCAGATCAATTAGATTTTAAGCCAAAGACTATAATAAGAGATGAGGAAGGACACTATATCATACTCAAAGGAACTGTCCAACAAGAAGATCTAACAATTTTAAATATCTATGCCCCTAACGTGGGAGCAGCCAACTATATAAACCAATTAATAACAAAATCAAAGAAACACATTGACAATAATACAATAATAGTAGGGGATTTTAACACTCCCCTCACTGAAATGGACAGATCATCCAAGCAAAAGATCAACAAGGCAATAAAGGCCTTAAATGACACACTGGACCAGATGGACATCACAGATATATTCAGAACATTTCATCCCAAAGCAACAGAATACACATTCTTCTCTAGTGCACATGGAACATTCTCCAGAATAGATCACATCCTTGGTCCTAAATCAGGTCTCAACCAATATCAAAAGATTGGGATCATTCCCTACATATTTTCAGACCACAATGCTCTGAAGCTAGAACTCAATCACAAGAGGAAATTTGGAAAGAACCCAAATACATGGAGACTAAACAGCATCCTTCTAAAGAATGAATGGGTCAACCAGGGAATTAAAGAAGAGTTGAAAAAATTCATGGAAACAAATGATAATGAAAACACAATGGTTCAAAATCTGTGGGACACAACAAAGGCAGTCCTGAGAGGAAAATATATAGCGGTACAAGCCTTTCTCAAGAAATAAGAAAGGTCTCAAGTACACAACCTAACCCTACACCTAAAGGAGCTGGAGAAAGAACAAGAAAGAAACCCTAAACCCAGCAGGAGAAGAGAAATCATAAAGATCAGAGCAGAAATCAATGAAATAGAAACCAAAAAAACAATAGGACAAATCAACGAAACTAGGAGCTGGTTCTTTGAAAGAATTAATAAGATCGATAAACCCCTGGCCAGACTTATCAAAAAGAAAAGAGAAAGGACCCAAATAAATAAAATCATGAATGAAAGAGGAGAGATCACAACTAACACCAAAGAAATACAGACAATTTTAAGAACATACTATGAGCAACTCTACGCCAACAAATTTGACAATCTGGAAGAAATGGATGCATTCCTAGAGACATATAAACTACCACAACTGAACCAGGAAGAAATAGAAACCCTGAACAGGCCCATAACCAGTAAGGAGATTGAAACAGTCATCAAAAATCTCCAAACAAACAAAAGCCCAGGGCCAGATGGCTTCCCGGGGGAATTCTACCAAACATTTAAAGAAGAACTAATTCCTATTCTCCTGAAACTGTTCCAAAAAATAGAAATGGAAGGAAAACTTCCAAACTCATTTTATGAGGCCAGCATCACCTTGATCCCAAAACCAGACAAGGATCCCATCAAAAAAGAGAACTACAGACCAATATCCTTGATGAACACAGATGCAAAAATTCTCGCCAAAATACTAGCCAATAGAATTCAACAGTACATTAAAAGGATTATTCACCACGACCAAGTGGGATTTATTCCAAGGCTGCAAGGTTGGTTCAACATCCACAAATCAATCAACGTGATACAACACATTAATAAAGAACAAGAATCATATGATACTCTCTATAGATACTGAAAAAGCATTTGACAAAGTACAGCATCCCTTCTTGTCAAAATTCTTCAAAGTGTAGGGATAGAGGGCACATACCTCAATATTATCAAAGCCATCTATGAAAAACCCACCGCAAATATCATTCTCAATGGAGAAAAACTGAAAACTTTTCCGCTAAAGTCAGGAACACGGCAGGGATGTCCGTTGTCACCACTGCTATTCAACATAGTACTAGAAGTCCTAGCCTCAGCAATCAGACAACAAAAGGAAATTAAAGGCATCCAAATTGGCAAAGAAGAAGTCAAACTATCCCTCTTCGCAGATGATATGATACTATATGTGGAAAACCCAAAAGACTCCACTCCAAAACTGCTAGAACTTGTACAGGAATTCAGTAAAGTGTCAGGATATAAAATCAATGCACAGAAATCAGTTGCATTTCTCTACACCAACAACAAGACAGAAGAAAGAGAAATTAAGGAGTCCATCCCATTTACAATTGCACCCAAAACTATAAGATACCTAGGAATAAACCTAACCAAAGAGGCTAAGAATCTATACACAGAAAACTGTAAAGTACTCATGAAAGAAATTGAGGAAGACACAAAGAAATGGAAAAATGTTCCATGCTCCTGGATTGGAAGAATAAATATTGTGAAAATGTCTATGCTACCTAAAGCAGTCTACACATTTAATGCAATTCCTATCAAAGTACCATCCATTTTTTCAAAGAAATGGAACAAATAATCCTAAAATTTATATGGAACCAGAAAAGACCTCGAATAGCCAAAGCAATATTGAAAAAGAAAGCCAAAGTTGGTGGCATCACAAATCCGGACTTCAAGCTCTATTACAAAGCTGTCATCATCAAGACAGCATGGTACTGGCACAAAAACAGACACATAGATCAATGGAACAGAATAGAGAGCCCAGAAATAGACCCTCAACTCTATGGTCAACTAATCTTCGACAAAGCAGGAAATAATGTCCAATGGAAAAAAGACAGCCTCTTCAATAAATGGTGTTGGGAAAATTGGACAGCCACATGCAGAAAAATGAAATTGGATCATTTCCTTACACCACACACGAAAATAGACTCAAAATGGATGAAGGACCTCAATGTGAGAAAGGAATCCATCAAAATCCTTGAGGAGAACACAGGTAGCAACCTCTTCGACCTCGGCTGCAGCAACATCTTCCTAGGAACATCGCCAAAGGCAAGGGAAGCAAGGGCAAAAATGAACTATTGGGATTTCATCAAGATCAAAAGCTTTTGCACAGCAAAGGAAACAGTTAACAAAACCAAAAGACAACTGACAGAATGGGAGAAGATATTTGCAAATGACATATCAGATAAAGGGCTAGTGTCCAAAATCTATAAAGAACTTAGCAAACTCAACACCCAAAGAACAAATAATGCAATCAAGAAATGGGCAGAGGACATGAACAGACATTTCTGCAAAGAAGACATCCAGATGGCCAACAGACACATGAAAAAGTGCTCCATATCACTCGGCATCAGGGAAATACAAATCAAAACCACAATGAGATATCGCTTCATACCAGTCAGAATGGCTAAAATGAACAAGTCAGGAAATGACAGATGCTGGCGAGGATGCGGAGAAAGGGGAACCCACCTACACTGTTGGTGGGAATGCAACTGTGTAGCTGGTGCAACCACTCAGGAAAACAGCATGGAGCTTCCTCAAAATGTTGAAAAAAAAACTACCCTATGACCCAGCAATTGCACTGCTGGGTATTTACCCTAAAGATACAAATGTAGTGATCCGAAGGGGCACGTGCACCCGAATGTTTATAGCAGCAATGTCTACAATAGCCAAACTATGGAAAGAACCTAGATGTCCATCAACAGACGAATGGATAAAGAAGATGTGGTATATATACACAATGGAATACTATGCAGCCATCAAAAGAAAAGAAATCTTGCCATTTGCGATGACGTGGATGGAACTAGAGGGTATCATGCTTAGCGAAATAAGTCAATCGGAGAAAGACAACTATCATATGATCTCCCTGATATGAGGGAGAGGAGATGCAACATGGGGGGTTAAGGGGGTAGGAGAAGAGTAAATGAAACAAGATGGGATTGGGAGGGAGACAAACCATAAGTGACTCTTAATCTCACAAAACAAACTGAGGGTTGATGGGGGGAGGGGGATTGGGAGAGGGGGGTGGGGTTATAGACATTGGGGAGGGTATGTGCTATGGTGAGTGCTGTGAAGTGTGTAAACCTGGTGATTCACAGACCTGTACCCCTGGGGATTAAAATATATTGTATGTTTATAAAAAAATAAAATTAAAAAAAAAAATAAAAAAATAAAATCATCATAACAACAGTGTATGAGGTGATTCTAGTTTATGGATAAGTGAAATGAATGAAATCTTAAAGTATAATTAATATGCCAAGAAAGGAGAGAAAAACAAATTACATAAATTTTCCATTAAAATGAGAGAAGGGAGAGAGAGAGAAAAGACAAAAAAAGAAAGACATCACAAGTGCAACAAATTCAAAATGGATCGCAGACCTCAGTGTAAGACACAGAAATATAAAACTTCTAGAACACTACGCAGGAGATAATCTCTCTGACCTTGTGTTTGGCAATGAGTTCTTAAATACAACACCAAAGGCACAATCTATAAAAGAGAAACGTGAGAAGTTGGATTCCATTAAAACTTAAAACTTCTGTTCTGTGAAAGACACTGTCAAGCTAATGAAAAGACAAGCCACAGACTGGGAGAAAATATTTGGAAAACATCTATCTGATAAAAGACTTGTGTCCAAAATATACAAAGAAGTGTTAAGAATTAACCATAAGAAGACAGCCCACTTTTTAAGAGGGCAAAGATAGGAACGGAAGCGTCAGCAGACACAGACCTAAATGAGCACACGAAATGACGGTCAGTGTCCTATGTCATCAGGGAACTGCAAATTACAACACCATGTGTCTACACACCTGTTGAGATGGCCCCAATTCCCCAAACCAGTGAGTTTGTGGAGCAACAGGGGCTGTCACTCAGCGCGGCTGAGAACACGAAACAGCATGGCCACTCTGGAAGAGTTGGGTGGTTCATTTCTAAAACTAAACACAGAACTATCATAGGATCCAGCATTCCTGCTCCTAGGTCTTTACCCTAATGAGCTTGAAACTTATGTTCACACAGAAACTTACACACAAATGCTTATAGAAGCTTTGTTTCTAATCACTAGAAGCTGGAAGCCACCAAAATGTCCTCCAGTAAGTAAACTATGGTACATCCATACCGTGGAATATTATTAACATTAAAAAGAAATGAGTTAAAACTGGCATATTGCTAAGTGAAAAAAGCCAATCTGAGAAGACTGTATACTCTATGATTTCAGCTATATAATATTCTATAAGAGGCAGAACTGTAAAAACAGCAAAAAAATCAGTGGTTTTTAAGAGAGGGGAACCGTAGGGAACTTCAGTACTATCAGGTCAACTTTCTATAAACCCAAAACTGCTCTCAAAAATGAAACATTAATTTTTTAAAAAATGTAATTGTAGTGCTTAGGATCTCTGTGATGACTCGGCAGTCCTTGGTGTGATGTGGGCCAGATAGAGGGATGAATCAAGCTGGAGTCTGTGGGGCAAGGTAGGGAACTATTTGCAAGGGGCTGGAAGGTGATTCTAAGGATAGGAGCTTGGTACCCACAATTAAGTCAAGACAGACATTCTGACAAGTGAAAAGACACTTATGGCATAATACGCATAAGTAATGAATCTTCTCAGTTCAGTCTGGAAAGATGTTAACAGCCATCGCAGACATATGTATCCTGGTAAGACCACATACATGATACACTGGTTCTTCTGGGGCGTTGATACTACCTTTCTTCTTGCTAATGCTCTCCTGCAGGCAGTCTGCTGCTTTCTTCAGATGTCAGTTAAAATATTAATAATAAGAGCTTTCAGGGGAGAATTGAATATAATAAAAGTTTCTCATTAAAAAGGAGAGCTTTACTTTAAAAAATAAATAGCAGAGCCCTGAGTCCCAATTCAGAGACCAGCTGAGATTAGAGGTGTTGAGATAGAGATTTTGGAGGTGCTGAAATTTGAATGATGAGTTTGTTTCTCTGCCAGATGCTCTGAAACTCCTACACTCTTGGGCTTGCTAGAGCTTCAGCGTGGCCACCAGTGAGGCTCGAAGCAGGAAGAAAATTCTTGGAAGTAGGTGAAGGGGTCTGGATGCCTCTTAGCCTTCTTTCTAGGATATCTTGAGCTTTTTTTTTTTTTTTAGCTTATTTAATATGTTCTATATTATCTTTCCAAAAATTCCCTTCATCCTGCTTTTCGAGAAAACTTTTTCTGTCAAGTTCTAGAAGCCCTTGAAAATAAGAAAGCCAGTTTTTATTTTTTTGATGGAATCAAGACGTAGTTTATAGCTTATGGATTTTGAACACATAAGCATTATTGACAAAATATTTTGAAAATTCAAATGTGGAGAAAAGTTATAGTACAAGAATAAAAAAAAGTCTGAGTAAAAATAAATCTGCCTTAATAAGTAGATATTTATTTTTAGTTATAAGGCTTGAAGGACTGACAACTCTGAAAACTCAACTCCACAGCACCAAGTCTGGTGCAGTGTGGGCAGCCATGCCATACGCTTCCTTGGAGTATTCCAAAAATAACCCTCTCAAACTGGAATCTGCCTCTGACACATCCTCTTACCCACACTGACACCGTCCCTGGTTATGGGAGAACACAGTTTTCCCTATCCCAGTCTCTTCAGCCGGCATGCTTAGCTGGTCCCATGAACATTGTCAGGGGATGGGGTGCAGATACCAGTTGTCAGGTGATGAGCCTCTACTTGTTCTCTGTCGAGAGCTGTGAAGAGTGGACAACCCAGAGACAACCAGAGAAACAGAACTTTTTTTTCTAGAATACAGTCACAGCTTGTATTCCAACACTGCACCGTAGTCTTTCTCCAGACTCAAAATGGGATTCTTAGGTTTTTAGATTCAAGTGCATCATCCCAGGCAAGGTGACGGGGGAATTCTAGTAAGTTTGCCTTGTTCCCAGGTTTGGGGGATGTGGGTATTCCCTTCCCAGACTCTCTGAACGTGGAAGATTCCCATGACTGTGGGTAGAGTGGATGTTCCCCACAGCAGAGCATTTTTCTCTTTTGTTTGCCAGTTCTCCCTGGGCATTTACAGGCTTGTCTCCCTCATCTCTAATTTTAGTGCCAAAGGGAAATAGTCCCAGGCTACAGCAAAAAAGCTTTACCTATCCAATATATTGGGGATCAAAGAAAGAAAGCACCCGAATCCCTCCAACAGGCTGATGTTGGGCGACACATTTTTTGCTTTGATGACAGGTGCTGAAGCTTTGAAACAAAGCAAAACAAAACTGCCCAGATGCACTGTCTCCTTGAAGAGAACATGCCTGCTTTATAGGGAAAAGTTTTCTAAACTTGGGATTTATACCCCATAAGGATATAGTTAATAAGAGCTCAGGGCTCATTCTAAAGGATACAGCAGAAGGGTTAGAGAGGAGAGAATGTTCGAGATGCTGGAGCAGCTAAGGGAATGAGGTGGTAGAATTCCTTTTCTTAAAAGCCCTTCACCCAAACGTTGTCCTGGATCCCTCTATGTAGACAGCACTGCTATTCTGACATTTCGTGACTGTGGAGAGAAAACACGTAAATGGTGATGCCAAGCACCTTGTGTCTAAATAGAGAATCAGGATCCGGTATCTTGAATATATATAAATGATTCTTAACTATATCATCGGACAGTCGTCACTGTAGATTTCTAAACTAAAATTCTTTGGACCTAAAAATCATTACTGAGGGGCACCTGGGTGGCTCAGTAGGTTAAGCCTCTGCCTTCAGCTCAGGTCATGATCTCAGGGTCCTGGGATCCGAGTCCCGCATCAGGCTCTCAGTTCAGCAGGGAGCCTGCTTCCCTCTCTCTCTCTGCCTGCCTCTCTGCCTACTTGTGATCTCTGTCAGATAAATTTAAAAAAATCTTTTAAAAAAATCATTACTGAGAAGTACAAAATGAGAGTGTTTTTGCTGACCCCAGTACACTTAGGTTGTTTTCTCAAAAGTCATGCTGATATTATATAAGTTGAAAGACAGGAGAAATTTTTCTGTCTGTATAAATTGAAGGAATAGCTATTAAAATGAGTAATTTTACCTAAATAAAGGGTATATATTACTTCAGTACCATATGAAAATATACCTGAATATGCTTAGTATGTCAATTAGGTGTTTGGTTGAGTCACTCAGAGTACGTTGCATCTCTTCTTGTTGCCATAGTTACTGTTGCCTTGTGGGGGTACATCCTGTATCATTTATGTCGTAGACTTTATTTATTAGCAAAGACAACAGTTTGTTCTGTTATTTACATGGTTCTCCCCCATTCACTGTTTTCTTACTCTTTTCTTTAATCATTTCTTTTCCTTGAATAATTTTACATGATGCCATTTTCCTTCAGATTTTGACTGCTAAGACTTCAGTGGTTTTGATTTGCAAATTATCGATTATAAAATAATCATAAAGTAAATAATAAAATAACAAGTATTTCAGGAAACTGGAAACCAAACTAAAAAAACAAGACAAGATGCCTGAACTATTGTAGATAATAGCTATCCTGGTGACCTTTTTATTTTCTTTTGTTTTGCCTTTAGAAAGATGAGGCTTTAAAAAATTTTTTCCCTGGTGAACATAGATTTTCATTCATATACTTTATCTACTTTTTATTCTATAACTTTGAAAAACACACTCTTCAAAAAAAAAATTTCTTAGCAGTGGCATCAAATAATAGTTGTTTCCTTAATATGTCACTGTTATGGTGGTTGTAAGGATAGTAACAGATTCATCTGGCACTCACTTCCCATATCACAACACATTCATGTTTTTCATCCCTTTTTTCCATCTAAAGGCTGTGGTTACCATTTTACTTACTGTTCAGATAACAGAGGCCGAGGACAGGTGACTTGTCCAAAGTCACACAGCTGGTAAATGACAGACTTGGAGCTTGGGTTTTCCTCGCGAGTCCACACCGCCCTCGGAGCTGACTGGCTGTGTGGCCCCGTGGGAGGTGCGATTAGGAGGAAAGCTGGGAGAACTGACTTCAAGCCCAGCCTCACACTTGCTGCCTGATGCAGCTAAACCATTCAGACTGTGAGCCTTGGTTTCCTCACCTGTCAGATGGAAGGCATTTCTCTGCCTCACAAAGTAGTAGCTGACCAGATCAAAGGAGAGTTAATATGAAAGGGCATTAAAACAAGCACTGTATATATGAAGGTATGACCAATACTTAGACATTTCTCTGTATGCTCATCAGAGGTGGATTAATAACACTTTTGGCTGAACCCCCTGCAGGGAACCTCGTGCCCAGCTGGGCTCCCAGGGCTGAGTGTGTTCTAGACGCCTTGTGATTTTACTTCCTCTCTGACCCTTGCTAAGTCCTCACTTAAACATAAAAGCAAACTTCTTCTGCAGAAACATGGAGGATTTTGCTTTGTGTTGAATAGATTGGCACTGAAGTCTGTGTCAAAAGCCATTTCAGTGTCTCTGACATTTTTACTCTACTTGTTGACAGGCCTTTTCTTAAGAAGAATGCCTTTCTGCTTGGTCAGAAATTTCTCCTCAGAGATGTCAGAACTGCTCTCTTACCTCTAATGCATTTTGTAGCCCAAGTCCTTTTTATTTCAAAGAAATACAGACATATCTACCCAAAGTCATGCTTTAACACAAAATAGAGGGAAAAACCCAGGTGTTTTTAGCCTTGTTGGTAAACACACCTTTAGATAATCACCCCCTGGCCATTTGCAGAAGCAATTGCTTTCACAGATTCATATTGGTCTAATTAAAAAAGAAATGCTCTATTTTCAACTTTTTGAGGAATCTCCATACTGTTTTCCAGTACTGTTGGTGGGTGCACTGTTGGTGGGAATGCAAGCTGGTAGAGCCACTCTGGAAAACAGCATGGAGGTTCCTCAAAAAGTTGAAAATAGAGCTAACTTATGACCTAGCAATTGCACTACTGGGTATTTACCCTAAAGATACAAATGTAGTGATCAGTAGGGCCACATGCACCCCAATGTTTATAGCAGCAACGTCTACAATAGCCAAACTATGGAAAGAGCCTACCTGGCCATCAACAGATGAATGGATAAAGAAGATGTGAGATATATATATAGATAGATATATCTATATATAAATACCTATCTATCTATCTATATATATAATATATATATAATGGAATACTATGCAGCCATCAAAAACACCCCGAAATTTTGCCATTTGCAATGATGTGGATGGAACTAGAGGGTATTATGATAAGTGAAATAAATCAATCAGAGAAAGACAATTATCATATGATCTCACTGGTATATGGAATTTGAGAAAAGAGACAATGGGTCATAAGGGAAGGGAGGGAAAAATGCAACAAGATGAAACCAGAGAAGGAGACAAACCATAAGAGACTCTTAATCTCAGGAAACAAACTGAGGGTTGCTGGAGGGGAAGGGGGTGTGAAGAGTGGGGTGTCTGGGTGTTGGATATTGGGGAGGATATGTGTTGTGGTAAGCACTGGGAAATGTCTAAGACTGATGAATCACAGACCTGTACCCCTGAAACAAATAATACATTATATGTTAATTAAAAAAAGAAAGAAATGCAAATTTGTGCATACAGGAAAGAGACTGAGAATAAAAGTTTAGTCATCTGTGTTTCACACATGTATCCTGAAGTATAGAAGTATAGTAGAGAGATTCTTCCCTGAGGTCCTGAGACTCTGGGTTCAGTCACTAACTTTTTCTGTGACATTGGACAACCCTCAGGGCACGTCTGTCAGAAGAGGGTTGCATTTGGCTAAATTGCAGGGGGTGGGGTTGTTTGTTTCTTCATTATGCTTATGTCAAAAGATTAATTTTTTTCACTTTTTTGAACTTAGAAGTTGGAGGATGAGTTGTTCAAATAATCTTTGTTTGACTTGTTTTACTGTTTAATCTTAAAATTAAGACTCTTCCTGAAGGATCTTTCTAAATCACTACCCTAGAAGAAATTCTACATCTTGAACATACTATCAGAGAAAGCTTTCTTTCAAATATACCTGCTCAAGCAATGGTCTTGGTGGTCATGGCAGTCTGGATTGAGCTGCTTAAAAGCCTACACCTCTATCCAGTGCATAATCACTTTTAAGCCCTGTGATTTGAGAGCTGCTTGACTATGAGTGAATTGACCATGCTAATCCCAGACATCATCTATCAGTACAAGTTAATCTTGGAAGAAATGCCAAAATATTAGAAATTTTCCTTGAGGCTCCATTCTACCTAAGGTTAAAACTCCTTTAAATACTTCTAGAGATTTCCTTAGAGAAGTTGCAGTATGTAAAATCTTTCTCTTTTCTGTATGTTTTGGGGTGATAGAACTTTTCACCAAAAATAAGTGTGCAATTTGAGTTGCTTCTTCAACAACAGACAGCATGAAAGTATCTAGTCATAGCATCTCACAGATTCCTGTGATAAAAGCGATTAAGTTCCTGTAAGGAGTTATGAAAGCAAGGAGTTTTCAAACTATATTTTGTGTCTTCCAGTGAATTCATTATCCAGTGGGTAATCTGGAAGTAAAAAGATAAAAGCTGAGTTCCCAGGAGGGGAAAGAGGCTGGAGCCAACCCACTTGGTGCTGTCCCCTCACCATGTAAGGGCCCTGAGGCATTTCCACAGAACTGTTTTTGTGGTGCCAGAATCCCTCATCCATCTTGTGACCGCTCAGCACATACTTTCTACACACCCAGCATGATTCTAGGCATGGAGGAGACCACAGTGAATGAGAGCAGAGCTGGTCCCAGCTGTCACAGAGCATACGGTGTAGTGAGGGTGACTAACATGAAGCCATGGCAGGTTATGGCTGAGGTAAGTGCCAGGAAAGAGCAGCACAGGGGCCAGAGGGTCAGTGAGGCTTCTCTGAGGAAGTGACTTCCCATCCACTTTTGAAGGGCAAGGAGACATAAAAACTGGACATCAGAGGAGGAGCAGGGGCAGACGTCAAGGAGAGAAAAGAAGGACGTTCCCCGAGAGCTGACAGTATGAGTACCATGTGTGTTGTTTACTGAGATGCTCTGACCTGATAGTCTCAATGTTATGTTAAAGACCCTGTTGCTCACCCTGTTATACTGAGAGGAAACCAAGGTATAGGAATTACATTGTATATCCTGGGTCCTGCTGCCAAAGATGACAGATCCAGGATTTGAACCCAGGTCTGCAGAACCTATACCCCAGGCCACCACCCTGTCCCCTCTAACGTGAGCAGACATTTCCAGGGACTAGAGTGATGGCCATGCATGCCAACAGTCTGTTTGCCAAAATGACGGGTCAGGTGTCTCAGCCCATTACTTCTCCCACTGAGATGCGTGATGCTATAAAGATGGGGCAGTGAGAGGCTTCAGTGGGAGAGATGTGGTCACTAAACGGGCAAGCTCACAGGAGCACCGACAGCCTGTCTGTAAGGAAGGGAAGTGAAGCAGGGAGCTTGAAGCATTCTCAGAAGAGAGGCAGTGTTTGCCAGCACGCCGGTCACACAGCACGACGTGTGAGAAGGACCGAGCTTCACGGGGCCCAGTGAGTCGGACTCTGCAATAGCATTTGCGTGCCGTGATTCGTCCTCAGTCACCTCGCAGATAACAGTGAGTTCCTCTGCCCTTGTCATACACAGTGTGTAGATGTCGCTTAGATATGCCTACTGGACTGTGACCTTGTCGTCAGCCAGGAATCTTTGCTTATTGCTGTATCTCTGGGCCTGGCCTCATGCCAGTCCTGCAGTGGACACTCAGGGCTGAATGAATTTTGTAGCATTTCTGGAACTGAGTCCCTTTTGCCCCTTTCTTTGTAGGTATTCATTGCTTCATCAAATTTATATTTCAGCTGGGCAAGCACTTGGCTTACTAATAAACATAAACAAATTACAAATGTCTTAACTACGTCAGCACACTGTGTTTTACAGAGCCAAAGCAGGCTGGGAATATGTAAGACACCTCCTTATCCCTCTTAAAAACAGGAAGGCATAAGAGACCAGGGCAGGCTGATCACATGTTCCAACACTGGACTTGCTCCTCTGATATTACATTTGTGGTTAAGAGTGTAAGTTGACAGAATGTTCTGTTGGAAGTCTGTGAGTTGTAAATGGTTTCTGCCTGGCCGTCCACTGGGCACTGTAGTTAGAGATCTGTGGCATTCAATTTGCATAGCCCACTTCCGGGCTACTGCGGCACATTTTCCAGTTTGTTGATTTGTTCTTTGTTTAAAAACTAACAATGTCAGAATTCTTTATGCCCATTAGCCTACTTATTCACTGAATCTTGAAACAGAAGATTCTTCACTATTGGCAAAGTAAGAGCCCGCTATTTGCAAAACTTAAATTGAGATTTTCTCTTTTACCTCAGAAGGTTGGATGGGAAAAATACATATGAATTTTCTAACTCTCTGCCCTTTCAGCTGCAAAAGTCAAGCAAGGATAGTTGACCTTTTTTGCCATTTGCTTAAATGTCTGGAAACTGTTGTTTATCATTCCACAGGAGACATATAAAGTACAGTAAGCCCTGTTGTTCACGGTGACTAGTATCTGGCAGGGAGAAGGCACTGATCCATATTTATTATAATCCCAGCATATTGATTAATCCAAGGTATTGATCTAAAATATGTTAACTGCCATATTCTGAAAATTGCAATTAATTTGATATTGAAAATACACTGAGCATATTTTATTGCTTTATGATTAAAAAAAATTCCACAGACTTCCTACACTTCTAAGTCATTGTTTTTTGTTTTTTCTTTTAATTATTAACATATAATGTATTATTTGCCCCAAGGGTACAGGTCTGTGAATCATCAGGCTTATTTCACAGCACTCATCATAGCACATACCCTCCCCAGTGTTCATAACCCAGTCACCCTATCCCTACCCTCCCCAGCAACCCTCAGTTTGTTTTGTGAGATTAAGAGCCTCTTGTGGTTTGTCTCCCTCCTGATCCTATCTTGTTTCATTTTTTCCTTCCTTACCCCCCACAACCTCCCGCCCTGTCTCTCAAATTCCTCATAATAGAGATTACGTGATAATTGTCCTTCACTGATTGACTTATTTCGCTCAGCATAATACCCTCTAGTTCCATCCATGTCATTGCAAATGGCAAGATTTCATTTCTTTTGATGCTGCATAGTATTCCATTGTACATATATACCACATCTTCTTTATCCATTCATCTGTTGATAGACACCTGGGCTCTTTCCATAGTTTGGCTATTGTGGAAATTGCTGCTATAAATATTGGGGTGCATGTGGCCCTTCAGATCACTACATTTGTATCTTTAGGGTAAATACCCAGTAGTGCGATTGCTGGGTCTTAGGATAACTCTATTTTCAACTCTTTGAGGAACCTCCATACTGTTTTCCAGAGTGCTGAGCCATTGTTTTAACATCATTTTAAATTACATTGATTGATGCGACAGTGCCAGTTAATAGAAATTTCCAATCGATAACATTCTTTCAGTACCTGTCTACATTCATAATTTTTTAACCAAATCATTAAAGAAAAAAATGCTTATGAAATTGAGTTAAAGGCAGTATTTTAGTCATTACTAAGAGTTTCTCTAAGTTCTTCACAAGTCTTTCGAACAACCTCCAATTGCTTTGCAAAGAGCTCCAAAAGAGACATTTTATAATTGAACAGTGAAATATTAGAGAAGCCACAAGGGAAGCCCATCAGTAATCAAGCACTGAGCTCAGTGGCCAAATATGCACCATCAGTGTTTAATGAGACAGAGTAGCTAACTGATTAGAAATATTGCAAGTCCCCACTGGTTCCTGGGATGTCTGCTCCCACAGCTACAACTGCACTTTCAATCGTCCCTTCTATTAATGCTCATCCTGAAAAGCCAAGAATTTGTAATGCAACATACTGGAAGTCATTGCTGGTGAATAAGGTACTTATAATGCCCAGGTCCATTAATACAGTGCGGCACCCCTCCAGACCCTTTTCACCAGCACTGGTACTATGTCCTTCAGACACCCACCAAATGCAGGAGATTGGTGGCGTCCCAGGGCAAAGGCCAGGGTCTCCATCAAAGTTACAGAATAAATTCCATCCACTGCTGAAATTTTCAAGAAACAGCTGAATTCACCCACTGAAGGAAATGCATCAGGATTTCTACCCAATTCCTTAATGAATGAGAATACAGATGCAGGCAGCAATGGCCTCGGTGCCATCTCCTGGCTCCAGGGTCTGAAGGGTTTAATCAGAATATTTCTGATTAAGATTAAGAGGGCAGCCAAATTAGATTGGCACTGCGTGTTCTTGACTGCTGTGGGCTGAGGGCGCAGAGGACCCCTCTGCTCTGTGGGAGGCCAAGAAAGAGTCGTCAGATTGACTGGAGGGCTCTCACAGCTGACTGTGACACTCAAAGTGACTGCCACCATCACCTTCCACATGCACTTCCCCCAGAGACCTGGAGCAGGAGGAAAACCAATCTCATAGCACAGAAGGAGCCTCAATAGGTTTCCAACTTGTTCACATCACTTTCCCAGGATTATTTAATATGTACCATATTGAGAAAACATTTAAGAGCAAATCAATACATGTTCTGCAACAATATTTGCTTAACAATTTTTTTCCCATTATGAGCAGATTACCTACTAGGAAAAAAAGATTATTTCCTTTATTTTCCCTCCTTCTCTCCAGAACACATGGCAGACCCATGTCATTGCCCTAAGAGGAAAAAAAAAAATCTCCATTAAAAACCAGATGCTGTACACATCACAGCAGCAGCCCGTGGAGCTACTGGGGGACAAAGCAGATCTTCAAATAGCAAATCAGAGAGCTGCTCTGCCCACTGGATTCAGACTACATTTGCATTTTGGAAAATATTAGGCATTGATTTTGTTGAATTGCTTAAAATTAAATACTTTAGAAATTAATGTGCACAGGGATTAATAATAGAGAGCATTACCATTTATAAAGACTAAGAAACCTTGCTCTTAAATTAGAAAAACTGTGCAAAGACATTATTAATATTTTTATCATTTTGAAGACTACAAGGTTAATTGCTTTTCACAGTGGTGAGGCTAACTAGTCTTATAGAGTTTCTACCTAAAGGAAAAGGCTAAGACTAGATTAGCCAGGATTTTATATAGTCCAGAAGAGTGTCATTGACACTATGGGGAAGTACGGACAAAAGAGGATTCGGTGAGAAGTTAGATTATACAGAGTTCTTTATCTAGAGGAAAAAAATGTACAGAGAATTAACATTGAACCCTTCCCTTGACCTCCGAAATTGCATCACTTTTTATAACATTTATTGAATAAAGTCCTGGCAAAGCACTTTGTAATGATTTTTTTAAGTTTGGTCTCTTGATAAATGCTATACCAAATTGAGTAGCATGAGTGCTGTGGTTAATTGCTTTTAGTACTCAAAATACTGTATTTACTGCCTTACTGAACTCACATCTTTGTTTTGTGGCATTTTGCTAGCTCGTATCTTGACTGGTTAACAATTTTTATTAGCAAATGCAGCATGTAGTAGAATTGCATAGCTGTCCTGTGCAATTATAAATTGGGCTTATTGTGCAAAATTACTTTCCTGAAACCATTTTTATAACACAAATTGAAAAGTTCCTATTTTTGTTTTCGCTCCCTCTTTTCCCAAGAAATAATCAGAACCGTGGAGGAAGGAAGGATGCAGATATTCCTGAGCTGCAATTGCGGCAGCCAACCAGCTCTCTTATGGGCCAGCGGGTGCTCTGGGGGCTTCTCAAGACCCTCATTAAGTCTCCTGGGGAGGTGTAAATTTAACTCACAGGCAGATCTATTGTCAAGACTTAAAAAAAAATTAGGTAATCAGAAGCAAAGCCTTTTTGGTGATCTCTAGAAGCAGAATTATTCTTCTGATGAGCCACTCAAGGACTGGAAGGAGACCGGATGAAGGTGAAGGGTGCTCACTCTGTGGCAGGCACCAGCAGGTGCTTCTCTCTTGTGTTATCTTCTTTTCTTTACTATGGAGAAACAATAGTACATAACCTTTCCAGAGACACACAACCAATAAATGGCTGACTGGCACCAGCACCCAATTTTTGGTCATTCACCATGAAAGTAGCATGGTGGCCTGATGAGTAGCTTGGCAACAGAGGCTGGGGTCTCCAACCTGTATTAAAGCTGCATGAGGACCACTTTTCCTGAGTGCCAGTTTGAGACAAAATGAGATATGGATTGGCCAGCCCCACTATGAGACAAAATGAGAGACGGATTGGCAAGCCCCCACCACATTCATTTGTGGTTATAGCATGAACATAGACTCAAATGAAGGATATGTGTTTTTTCATCAAAAGGTAACAAGTCAGTGAAGTGTTTTTACTCTCCTTCGGAGAAGTAGTGCCATGAGTCAATATTAGTCTTTTACTGCATTCTTAGAGGGACTTTTCTTAAAGTAGTTATCTGGGCACTTACAGTCCAAGCACAATTCAGTACCTTGCCTAGTCCAAGCATACCCTAAAAACAAAAGTAGTTATCAGTGACTGGTGCTCTTGAGAAAAACAGCCATATTTAACTTTGATTCCATGAAAGTAAATTACAAAATAATGAGTTAAGTGATCCTGATCCTTTTACTCTAAGATCAGCTAGCTGTTCAACAAACATTTTATGGAGCAATTACTGTGTGTCCAGCTCTATGAGTTTTCATACAGTCAACCTAATGGTAGCCAGTCCAAGTAGAGAAATACAGAAGCACATAATTTTTTAGTTAGCAAGCTATGGAAAATCTTGGTCATTGGAAATGAAGTTAAAACATTCATTGTTCTTCAATTTAACTCAGAAACTTAGATCTCTGTTTGCACTGTGGTTAAGAGCATAAGAATTAGAATTCATTCATGCATCCATTCATTCATCTATTTAATAACCATGTATAGATAGTTACTGTTAGATAAGCTCTGTATTAGACATTGGGGTATATTGCTTGCCAAAACCAGAAACAGACTACCTTCACTAAATATTACATTCTATCTGGGAAGATAGATTGAGCAAATGACCATATTTTAAAAAAAATATATCAACCTGTACCTGTGGCAAGTGCTATAAAGAAGAATTTATGTGAGACTTTTTTTTTAAGATTTTTATTTATTTATTTATCTGATAGGCAGAGATCACAAGTAGTCAGAGAGGCAGACAGAGAGAGAGGTGGAAGCAGGCCGCCTGCTGAGCAGAGCCAGATGCAGGGCTCAATCCCAGGACCCTGAGATCATGACCTGAGCCGAAGGCAGAGGTTTAAACCCACTGAGCCACCCAGGCATCCCTATGTGAGACTTTTAGGGGACTATTTATTATAAGAGGACTTGACGTAATTGAATGGAAATAATATGAGGTTTCTGAGAAAGAGACATTTGAGCTACAACAGAAGGGATGGACAGAATGTAATGAGGCAAAGGGAAGAAAGAAGGAACATAGCAGCAGAGGGTAGTTGTACAAAAGCCTCATGAAACATCAGACAGTAGAGCATCAGGGACTAAGGGAAAGGATAGCTTGGGTGGAGAGAAGGAATTGTTGTGAAGCTAACATGGTTCAGGATGAGCCTGGAGAAGTAGAGTCTGGTCTTTGTACTGAACACATTGGCAAGACATTGCTGGATTTAAAGCAGGGATTTAAATCCACAGTGGATTACAGGGAAGTGGGCAGAGTGGATATAGGCTGGTCAATTGGAAGACTAGAGGAGTTTCTAAGATAAAGGTGATAGCTCAGAGTTGCATGGTGATATGGAAGGAATGGAGAGAAGAGAGTATATTCAAGATGTATTCAGAGGTAAATACCAAGAGGATATTGGGGATGTGAGGTAGGGGATATTAAGGATGACTTGGGCAACTGAAGAACTGTAGTACCTTTCACTAAGGAAATTTGAAAATGACCAGGTTTGGGATTTGAGGGCAGTGGGGACAGGAGTGAGAATACTGAGTTAGGTTTGAATGCATGGAGTTTTGAAAAGTCTTTAAGAGAGCCAAGAGGAAATAGCAGGTAGCAAGTATGTGGTCTGGAGCCAAAACTGGAGCTCAGAAGTGAAGTTTGGGCTGGAGATTAACCTTTGTGGGTAGTGTGCCTGGAGGTGGTAATTGAAATCCTGGGTCTAGGTATAATCAATTAGGAAGAGGGTGTGAAGGTTCTTGGCCTTCCTAGAACCAAGTCTCAAGGAACTCTAACCCTTAAAGATTGGTTCCAGGGGAATGAGTCATAGGGAGAGAGTGAATCATCTGTTCAGAAGGTAGGAGAGGCAAGGACTGCTATGTCATGAACATCTAGAGAAAAGAATCTGTTAAGAACAAAGGAGGGCTCTCAGCACTGAACGTGCTGAGCGGTCAAGTAAAATGAGGACTGAAAACTCTATGTGGGCCTGAAAATAAATTACGTTGGATTGAGTGATGTCAGAGTCACTGAAGACATCAGTGAAAGCCATGATAGAGCTAGGGTCAGATTCAAGTGACTGAGGAGAGAGTGGGAGGTGTAGACATGGAGACAGCCAGTAAGACAACTTATTCATGAAGGTCAGCTGAAAAGCTCAGGAGGGAGATAGGGTGAGGCCTGGTAGCAGATGGGGCATCTAGGAGGTTGGTGTGTGTGTGTGTGTGTGTGTGTGTGTGTGTGTGTGTGTGTGTGAAATGAGAGGAGCTCAAGAGTGTTCTAGCATCAGAGGAAGGATCCTGTGAAGCAGGTTGAATTTGTACAAGATAGAGGGGCTCACTGAGGTCATAGCTTCTGAGAAGGCTCAAGAAGATGGGATTAGCCTCAGGTGGGCAGAGAGACCATTTCCACAGGTTCGGTTTTAGGTTTGTGGTCCAGTTTGTGGCTTCTATTTTTTCTATAAAGTAGGCAGCCAGATCATCTGCTGGAAGGGTTCAGAGATGGGCAGCAGGGCAGGGGGAAGGGAGGTTTGCAGCAGGGTTTGTGGAGAGTGGAAAAACAGGTGAGCCAGGGCAGTGCCGTGGAGCCACTGGGTGGGTGACACTGAAGGCCCCCTTGCTTTGATGCTTGTGAATGTTCGGTAGGACCAGTCTGCCCTTATGATGCCTCCGCAGGCACAGAAAAAAGCAGTTAGGGACGTTCTTCTCAGACTGCTATCTTGGCCAGATGGTTGCAATGAGATGACAGAGAAATAAGGAATGTGAAGTATTTGTAGGACATGAAAAAAATTTCCACTGCATCTGAGCAGACAGTGGAGGGGAGTGAAGAAAGAAGGCCAAGAGTTTGGGAGCAACTACAGGAATGGATCATTCGAAGATCCCCGTGAGGTCCAGCAGCTCATCAACCAGTTGGAAGCTGATGGGTGACAATGGTGGGTGTTGTCCTGGAAATCCCTGATGCTGCTCAACCCCAAGGCTTGTGGTTGCAGGACCCTGCATCTCCCCTGGGGTGTGACCCTGGACCCAGACATGCAGTCCACAGGCCTCACCAGCAGGATGGATGGCCTTGACAGCTGAGGCCTCCTGCTTCCGCCACAGGCAGGCCACATGTACAGGGCAGCCCCCTTCACCCCCAAACCTCGGTTTGCTCATCAGGAAACTGGGGTTGGCCTTCTGTGGTTGTGAGCATTGAATGAGGTTGTGGTTAAACCACAACACCAAACCTGAATCTTGATTGGGAATGGACAAAAAGTGTCAGAAGCTGCTATCTGTTTCTTGTGACACAGGCATTTCCTAGGCAGGCCACATGTTTCATTGTCATTATTGTTTTATTTTAACTCTTAAGAGTCAAGGGCAAAAAGACATTTTGGATTTTATAGAAACAGTGTGATTTGTAATGTGGCAATAACAAGATGTCCACGTACTCTTTCTTCCTCTGACTCCGCCACCGAGAGTTGAGAGCCTCAGGTCAGCTGCAGGAGTGCCAGGGTGAGGAGCGAGCTGACCCGTAAACAGGGTGTCTTAGGTGCCCGCTGTCCTTGAGTGTCTCTCTTTTTCAGACTAGGACTAACTTAGGTTCCTTTCAAACCATAAATTGCAAGTGTCAGGTCCTAAGGAGTTAGGCCACTCAAAGGGCTCCTTGCCTCAAAAGAGATGTGAGTAAAAGGTTCACTCATTTAGGTTTATTTGTTTCTCTGTCACCCACAGTCAACAAAGTTGGGCCTGGGTCTTATTTATCTTTGAATAGAGACAGTCATGTAGGTGCTCAGTAATTGCTTATTGCGTGGAGTAGACTGATCTGTAAGGTTTTCAGTCCTGTAATGGATTAGGGCGGGGCTTCCCCTCACCTGAGCACTGCTTAGGCCTACACTTGGGGCCAGATAATTCTTTGTTGTTGGGGCTACCCGGGCATTGTGAGATGTTTAACAGAATCCCTGGCTTCTATTCACTTAATACACTTAATTTTCGAAAAATCAGTCTGTAACAGTCCAAATCAAAGAAAGATGAAAAAGAAAAGATCTAAGGCACCTTTAATTCACCCATTAATTTGCATTGGTTTAAGTGAGGGGGAAAACTTAAAAAGTGAAGACTTTCTTTTAGCACAGACATTCAGAAAAGGGGACAAAAAGTCATTAGGCAAAGATAAAGAGCCAACCCTGGCATTCAGATACGTAGCAGAGTATTTTTTAAAAGCAAGATAAATTTTTCCTTTTTCTTTTTCCTTCAATATTTTCATCACAACAGTGATCTTAGTTGGCTTGGGCTGCCATAACAAAATAGTACACACTGGAGGCCAGAAGTCCCAAATCAAAGAGCCAGCAAGATAGTTTTCATCCTGGGTCCAGTTCTTGGCATGTTGGCAGCTGCCATCTTGCTGTGTGCTCACATGATCATGACCTCTTCTTTGTGTGTGTGTGGGGGGGGGAGGGTGATGCGGGAAAGTGGGGTGCAGCAAGAGCATAAGCTCTCTGGCATCTCCTAATATATGGGCACTAATCCCATCATGAGAGCCCACCTTCATAACCGAATCCAACCCTAATTACCTCCCAAAGTTCCCATCTCCAAATATCATCAGACTGGGTGTTAGAACTTCAACAATGAATTTAAGAGGGGGACACAAACATACAGTACCTAACACCTACTCAATAATAACATGCAGAAATGGGTGATAGAATTGTTCATTATTTATGAGGCAATGATTATTTGACCAAAAGCTGTCTCGAATAATTTTTGCTGGCTCAGTAGATCGTAGGCATTTGTGTTGTCGATATCTTTCTGTCAGATACTCCTTCAATGTGGACACAATTGTAACACCCATCTTTTATTTACTAATGTGCCCACTCCTCCCTTCAGTGTAACTGTCTCTTAGAATTTCACCAAGTCAAGGGAATAATCAAGAAATGATTCTAGTATCCTCTAGAATCATTTTCTAGTGTCTCTATTAAAACAATGTTTAAGTAACTTATTTTGATCTGCATTGGTATTGGTTAAATCTCATTGTGACATAAATACTTAATACAGCAAAATTTCATTACAGCGAAAGTTATTTGTTAGCCCTTTGGTCCCATTATAATGAGATTAGAAAACCAGTGTGTTAATGCTGAAGAATTTACATTGACCAGAGCATGTAGGTTACATAAATCTATATTAAATACTGAGAAATAGGGAAGAGGTAGTGATAAAACAAAAACGAGATATTTGGAATAATTTTAAAAATGCATTTTCTACTCTGGAAAATCCTATTTTTCCTTAGTGTGCAGATGGGTCTCTTCCCCTGGAGTAGCCACCTGTGGCTATGACACACTCCTTGCATTTTCTTTACATAGAACCTTATTTTTCACAGATACTGAGAAGTAGTTTCTTGCTCCATCCTGGAGTCCATCTTTCCCCCAAACCCAAGGAAATATTTGGAGTCTGTCTTGGACAAAGGTCAGAGTTGGCTTCCCCAGTTGGGCAGGTGGTTCATGTCCTCTCTCCTGAACTGAGTACAGTTACAAATGCTTCCTTTTTGCTGGATCTTTCCCATAATGGCTAAGACCGAATGAGATGCAGAAGCACAGTGTTTTTCACACGGTGCCCATTCTGCTGAAACTGACAGAGATAGAAGACAGCATGTACCTCCATATATACTTGCTCATCTGTCTTTTAAGTATTCATGTTCACATCTTCCCCAGTGGCGATATGCTTTCTCTGGCGCATTTCCCTCCACCCCATGTAGAGAGTTGTGTTATTTGTAGACTCACCAGCTCTGTAGATGCCTGTCACCAGGGTAGTGCCCCAGGAGCTAGGTCACACATTATCTGTGAGCGGTGTTAACATTTGTTACGGTGTGGTTTGCGTCAATCTCCAACCTGGGGAGAGTGAAGCCTACTGGCCAGGTCCAAAAGATAGACACAGTCAGTAAATTCAGTGTCCTTGTCCTTCTCTCTAATCACTGGACCAGAATGGTACACAGATGCTCCACTTATCCTCACTCATTCCTGCCTGTGGATGTGAATTACCTTACTCCTTATGTCTTTTCCACGTTCTTCTATCAACTCTTTGATCCCAGTGCCAACTGCTCCTCTGGAGCCAATTTTTATTTCCCTGTCCTGCAGAAAACCAGCACTTTTATACATTAATTGAAGTACTGTGCTGTCCTCATCTAAGACTGGGAGAGAGATGGGGGCTGGGGCAGGGGTGAGTTGCAGACTTGAATCTTTGGAGAACCAGGTATATCCTAACATTGATCATTAAGCTTCCTCTGTATGATCTCAAATGGCATTGCGTGGAGGTACAGAATGAAGTTTTCCAAACCATAATCCTTCAAGGCTATGTGACCAGAGGCTACAGTTGGCTATGCAGTTGTACATGGTTGTTGTTACAGATCTGTGTTCTACCAGTTATTCATTTGCAAATGGCTTAGAAGTTGGGTGTAGAGAAGTAGCATCTCTTGTATATTCTCTGCCTCTCTGAAATGAGGTAAAGGAAGGGATTCATTTTCTCAAGAGCACAGGAACACCGTGTTCATGGTTCTGTTATGCTCCTTGGAAACAGGTGGATCAGATTTCAAAAGTCCCTTAAATTGACACTAAAATAATGCTTCATCATCACTCTGGTCCTATGGGGGGAAAAGCGTAACTCAGAAAAACACCTGGGCTTGAAACTCGGGTCCCATTAGTCTTTTCTCTGTGATCACAAACTCATTTCCTAGCAAGTAACAATTGGATTGAGTAAGTATTTTAATGGGTCCGTCCAGTGAAAGAGGAATTATGTAACTGAAACCCACGAACAAGCTAGGTAAAAAGAAACATGAGATGGTAGAAATACTGGGTGTGGTAGTGCCTTGAGTAACTCACAGCACTGTGCTGTTTGTATTTATAAAGGAAAAATACCATTGGGTTTGATTTAGCTGTCTGGCTCTTTATGATTTATTTAGGTCAGTTGCAGTGTGTTCTGTGTTCATATGCCTGTTTTTAAATGTTTTACATGTTATTATAAGAGATTTTTAATTGCAGTGAAATTTCAAACCAGAAAATTCTTAGAAAACTAATGAAATAAGAAAAAATCAGGATAGCAGTAAATAAGACAATTTTGAAACAGTTTATTTGGCAAAATTTGAAGTGGAGAGCAAAAGCAAATATATTAAGCCTGCTTGAATAAGATTATTGGCTAAATTTTATCACCCTTGAGACTCTGGAATCAAAAAGATATATATTTTTTTTCTTTTTTTTCTCTCTTCTCTGCAGTAAACTTGCAATGCTCCAACTGATGTTAGAAACACACACAAATTTGAGAAGGGAGGCCTGCTAAACCAAAAGTGAATTAGTATTGCCTCTTTCCCCCATAAAAACCTCTTCTTTCTGAATACAAACCCAATACTTCATTTATTTTTAGTAAAACAATAAAAATTGATACTTGATAAACAGTTAGAAAATGTACATACGCATGTGTTCTGCCTACTTTCGTTTAACGATGTAAGTCTCCCAGACTTGGCTTTTTGCTAGCTACTGGGTCTATCAGCCAGATCTTTAGAAAGCTAAAAAGCATATTCTTGATTTTTAATAGGCATGACATGTGCAAATACAAAGTTCAAAACGTATAAAGGGGTACCCAGTGGAAACCAAGTCCTGTTCCTGTGCCACAGAACCAGCTTCCCTCCCCAGGGTGATCACTCTGACCCTCTTCCTGTCATCTCTCCAGAGAGAGCTCTCTACATACTTACATGTGTGTTATATACTTATACACATGATGGCATGCTGTATGTATTGTTAAGGACTTCCCTCTTTTCATTTAGCAATAAAATGTGGCAGATGGTTCATATTAGTACATATGACACTGCCTCACCCTTTTTTACTGTGTGGATGTATTATAATTTATTTGACTGGTTCCCTGTCAACAGCCGTTAAGGTGGTTTTCAATGTTTGCTACATAAACAATGCTTAACAGAGTGGTCTACATTCATCATTTTACAGTTCTGGGAGTCTATAGAATAGATTCTGGAAGTAGAGTTGCCTGTCAGTAGGGATGTGCCTCTTTGATAATGCTACACTCTGCTCCATAAAACCTAGACCCGTACACTCCCTCTGACAGTGTCTGAGAGGGCGTCTCTTGGCATATAGTGTTTTGGGAAATGTGTTTGTCCATTCTAATCAAATAGGCTTAAAAATAATATTAAGAGTGAGAGTGAGCATATTTTGTTTCGAATTGTTTGTATTCATTTTTCTGTGAACACTCGTTTAAATCCTGTTTCCGTTTTTCGTTTTAGTTGTGGCTCTGTGTGTATATATAAGGAAATTAGCCATTTTTCTGTATTGCAAATTGTAACTACTATTTTTCAGTTTATCATTGTTTTTGGACTTGCTAATAGCACTTTTTATGGCTTATAAAAATTTTTATATTCAAGTACATCAATATTTTCCTTTGTGGCTTCTAAATTTGTATCACATTAAGGGGCTTTTGTTTCCTTAGAAAGAAATCTACTATGGTTTCTTGTCATTTTACTGCTTTTTCTTTTTTTCTCTCTCTCTTTTTTTTTAAGTTGGGAGAATTGTTCCATTTGGAATTTATATCTGTGTCAGGTGTGAGATAGAGATTTAACTTTCCTTTCCCTTAGCTCCCTGTCCAGATGTCCCTACTCCCCTGGTTGAATGGGAGATCTTTTCCCCACCAGCTCAAAATCCACCTTTATCATATGTCAAATTCCCTTATGTATTTTAGTTTATTTGCATTGATCTTCCTGTCTGCTCATGTGTTAGTACCACACAGGTGATTTAATTGCTGTAGCTTTATACAAGATCTTAAAATCTAAATAGCAATTTTGTCTCTGTTAACAGTCTTCCTTTTCAGAAGTTCCCCAGCTACTCTCCGCTTACTCTTTTTTCCAAATGAACTTTAGTATCAGCTTTTCTGTACAAAAACAAAATCCTATTAGTAATCTTACTGAGATCATATTAAATTCATTATTTAACTTTGAATTTGCTTCTTTATGGAGCTAAACATAATAAGCCTTTCCCTGCTCAGATATTTCCTGCTTCTTGATAGTGTTTTTAGTTTCCTTATGTGGAAATCACAGCCCTCTCATGAAATTTATTCCTAAACTTTTTAATATTTTCATTGCTACAACAGATGGAATCATTACTTCCTCGATGTCCTCTAGCTAGTATTACTTGTATGTAAAACAGTCAGTTTCCATCTGTTAATTTCCACCTTACCACTGGGTCATTTTTTCTTCTTATGTGTAGCTTTTCCATGGAATTGTTTTGTGTTTTCCAGGTAAATGAATGTGTCGTCTACAAATAATGATCATTTTACTGATAGAAAGCTATTTATTCTCATTTTTCCTTTACTGAAGTAGCCTCATGACTCTTAGACCATATACCCAAGCATTCTCTCTGGCAAGAAAGAGACAGCAGACCTATGTCTCCCATATGACCAACAAGAACCCCTCCACTGCTTATACATAATTAATTCTACCTGTGCTTTTATTGTGATTTTTGTTTGATTAGTCCCTTACTTACTGAAAGAAATTACAATAATTCATTTCTCATATTTGTTTAGTAGTAAAGAACATGGAATAAGATGTGGTCACAGCTTCAATAATTTAAACTTTGATTTTATTGGTGTCCTTACAAATTCTGTTTAACATTCAAAGAGAAAAAAATGTTTAAGTTGCCAAAGTTTAAAATTACCCAGTTAAAAATGTATGGAGTGTTATTTTAATACTGAGCATGTTCTACTGTCGTCTCATTATCTGAAAACTGGCAATCTTGTAAGGAACCAAATTGTTTCTTTTCTTTATAACTGCTGTCGTGGTGGTCTCCAGTGTCAGAATTCTCATAGGTCTCATCTGCACGGACATTGCCCGCCCACTAGCAGGCATGCAAGTCACTTCAGATTCTTTCTTGCAAGAGGATTGATCATCTTAGTTTTACTGTGGTTAAATTTAACATAGGGTGAGGAAGCCATGTAAGAAGTTATGGATAGAATCTTAGCTCAGAAACCAGTTTTTGTGTAGGCATTGGCAAATCATTTAACCTCTCTACTTTGAAATTTTCAATTTTTTGAATATAAATATCATTAGTCAATTAATTGGCATTTAATATTAACATAACTCTTTTTAAAAATATTTATTCAAGAGAGGGAGAATGAGCAGGGTGGGAGGGACAGAGGGAGAGGGAGAAGCTAACTCCCTGCTGAGCAGGGAACCCTACAGAGGATCATGACCTGAGCCAAAGACAGACGCTTAACCACCTGAGCCACCCAGGCACCCCTAATATTAGCAAAATTATTAGTAGACAGTCAACTTCTTGTATCTGTAATCATACTATTACATGAACTCAGGGTTCTTGTCTCACGGAATCGGAGAGTGAATCTTGTGGACAAAGGAGAGTGAGCAAAGCTATAGGGTTTATTAAGCAAGGATCCGGAAAAAGCTCTCAGAAGTGAGAGGGGTCTCGAATGGGTTGCCACTGAGGGCTTTTAGTGGCAGTCTTCTATTGAGAACTGACTGGGAATCTCATGGCCTTGAGTATCTTATGCTGTCTTGGTTTGAGCATGAACTATTGATAATACCCTTAATGACTTAATTCTTTGTGGTGTGGCCATTTTTTATAATACAGTGTAGCTGCCAAAGAAAAATACTCCCTAACATTCAAGGCTACATGGTCTGTTTCCTTACCTCTTGCTCACGCTGGCTTCGCGCTTCTGCCTGCCAGGATAGTTTTAGAGCCCAGCCAGGGGCCCCTTATCTCCCCTTGCCTCTACTTTAATGCTTTTCTTATTCAATCCTCTGTAGTTGTTATTATGGGTCCTCATTAAAGAGCCCTTTGCATTGATACTGTTATACACTATGGTTGTTCTGATCCCAATATGGCATTTTAGCTGTGGAAACTAGGTAGGTTTTCATGTTCCTTTGGCAGATTGAAGGAGCAGCTGGGATAGAACCCACAACCTTAGGTTTTTCATAAGCTGCTGCCTCTAGAAGACCATAAATTCATCCACCACCTCCCTGCAGTTTGTCTACCACTTTCTCAGAAAGTAAAGGATTAATGCTTACCTCTTGCAAACGTCATCGTAAATGGGAAATGGCACATAATATAAGTCAAGAAGACCTAGCGATAAGACACTGGCATCAAAATCTCTGTGAAAGCTTATAAAATATTTTAATTAAGCAAAGTGACTTTATTTGAAATAATAGTCAATGGGGGCAATGACCCCACTTTCCTTTAAATTATATATACAACATCTTTTTCTTTCCTCTAATATGCATTTGACTAAAGACTAGATAAAAGTGAGCAAGACTGGGAAAAAGTCCATTGCAGAAAGAGCCAATAAAAGGAAAAAGCCACATGAAAGAGGTCAGTAAGAGCGTGATGAATCTATGCACTTCTTAAATTCTGGTTTATCTGCAGCTAACATAATGTAAGTGATGCTATGTGACCAACAGTTGTTATCCTACCAGACATCGGAGAGATGACAGGCAAAATACCCACCAACACAGCGAAACATGGAGTAGGGATCTGGGAACTACACAAAGTAACGGATTTGTGAAAGTAAAAGGGAGTGAATTTCAGAAACAGCAAAAACTGGAGCTTACACATCCACAAATGGGCTAACCTGACACCAACAGCCTGGAAAGATCCAGACTTGTCTTCAGGTTATGGTTCATTTTGAAAGATCAGATGAAGCTTGGGTTTCATTGGATAGGTGAGGACTATGGGGTAAGGGATAGGAAAGTGCATGCTCTGTCTGAATTTAGAGACCCCCCCCCCCCCCGCCGCCAGAGGCAATGGGTACACTCTTCTCAACCTGGGAGCAGTGGCTTATAAAGTATATGCTTGTCACATTTACCTGGAAGATCAATGCTGTAGATAGCCAGTGGATGCTTAGCTAAGTATTCTGAAATGTTCTGGGATGTTCTGGAATGTCATTTTTTTCAGGATTTTGTGGCTGCCAGAGCCAAACCAGAATCCTTGCTTTCTAATGCCCTCCATGTTGCTGAGGCATTTGGGGGATCCCATGTAAGTATGATCACCCTGAGGGAGAGAAGTGGTATTGATGGGCATTCATAAGTAAGCAGGGAAAAGAAAAGAACCTGCTTTGAAGAGAGGAATAGAAATTATTTTTAAACACCCTCTGTGACTATTTAGCTAAATGCGGGAGGCGTATTGAACTTTATTTTCAAGTATGTGACCTTTTCACAATCATAAACTGCATACTGGAATGTGCCAAAATGTGCAGTAGTTTTAATTAGCCACCCTATTGTGTAAAACCACCGACCAAACTGAATATGAGGTTTTTTTTTTTTAATGCCCATTGATTTGAGTAATTAGAAAAAAGGAGTCATTGTAAGCAACATTCTTCAGTTGAGTTTATCCTGACCTTTTTAATTTAAACTAGAGTAGGACCAAAAAAAAAAAAAAAAGTAAATTACACTATCTGGTTACATTTATTAGTTCAGAAAAATGAATATGGCCAGCACTAATTAATTAGCAGAGGGACTATTTCTGTGATGGCATCTTTCTGCTAGCACACCTTAGAGGGGAAAAGGTAGGTGGTTTATGTTATTTTGTTTCTGTTGGCTCTAGCAAGGCAGTATCCTGGAATATATTAGCAAATAACAATGACAGATTCATTTTGTATTTTGTGCCCTGAAAAACCATTTATGTAAATGTAAATGCTGTATTTGTAATATAAAAATAGCTGGAAATTGCCATCTTCTGAGTGTTTCAGAGAGATGGCAAGAGAGGAGAAGTTAGGAACCCCCAACTGCATGGAGATTATTAACTCTTTTTAAAAAATGTATGGTAATACCCTCATTTCATTGAATTCCAATAGATGTCCATCTAGCCTTCAAAATAAATAATTACAGTGGTCATGAACATTGCAAAAGAGTACAGTCAGATAAGAAACCAGAAGACATTCTTAATCTTAGGAAACAAACTGACAGTTGCTGGAGGGTTGCTGCGGGGGAGGGGGATAGGAGGATGGGGTAATTGGTGATGGACATTGGGGAGGCCATGTGTTGTAATGACCACTGAGCATTATATGACTGATGAATCACAGACCTGAAACAAATAATATAAGGTTAATTAATTGAATTTAAATTTAAAAAAATATTTTAAAAAGAAATAAGGAGGAACTTGCAAAAGAATTGTAACAATGATAATTTTATATAAATGAGAAATTGAGAGTTTCTCATTGTAAATCTGTGGTATGCAAAATACCAATACAACAAATAGTAGAAATAGAAACTATTAAGAAAATGTTATTTATGGATAACTTTTTGGAGCTATGTCTATTGCATAAAGTGGGGTACATTTATTTTTAATCTCAATGTGACTTTTTCCAGTATGGGAACTGTGATATAAATAAGCCACACTCGTAGATTTTTGAAACAAGACTAACAGACTTGTTTTTTAAAAAGTGTGGTCACTATGTATTTGCATTGGCATTGTGCAGGAATAGAAAGCATATAGGGTCAAATCATTAGTCTGCCCCTTTTGAACTTGGGCAGGTTTCTTAATTTCTCTGAGCCTTAATTTTTACTTGGAAAGTAAGGGATAATCATACTCCCCAATGTGACTGAGGACCAGTGAGATGATGTGGGTGAGGTACAGCCCAGCACTAGGCAAATTGTTTGTTATTATCCTTCTTTATGAAAATGGCTTTTAGTTAAAATTACTTTAAACACTTCTTCCAAGGACTTTCAATAGATTACGACCTCCTCCTTCCCCCATCCCTGCCTCATATTTAAGTGTTTCCCACAATACCTTGCATGATGCTTGGCAAAAGGTGGTACTTAATAAATGCTGGTAGTGATTTGAGCCATTTAATACTAATTAATTTACTTTTTCCTCGTTTAAAGTATATGTGAAGTAGAGGCTAAATTTTTCCGTAAAAAATCAGCCATTTCTATGCCATCAGCCTGCCTTTTCCACTGGAATCTTCTGCACTCTATCAAAAGTAAAATGAAGCTGACACCTTCTGTAGATTTTTACTTTCTTTTCCATTTGAGGTTGAAGGACTATAAAAAAAAAATAGGGCTTCCTTTTATCTTTCTGCAAATCTTGAATCAGTGCACTCGAATGCAAAGACCGTTTTCCACTTTTCTCATTTTTTCCAGTTTTTATTGTCATCCCTGAAGCTAATCAGAGCACCTGTTTCAGTGTATGCTCTCGCACAGAAGTCAGTATGTCTAGCCACAAAAGTGATTTCTTTTAGACTCTTAGTATAGCCACAGCTTTACCAGGGAGAAGAGAGTGCCCAGGAGAGTGGCCTTACATGCCTGGAGCCCTGACCACCCCCAGGCTCACCCTGGAAGGGGTTAGCTCCTATAATCTCGCTGAATCCTCACCAGCATCCCAGGTACCCTGGTTTTGTCGGGGAGTAATCAGAAGCCTGAGGGTACTGGCAAGTTGAGGCACAGTCACGGGGTTGGAAATGAGGGTGACAAGAATCACACAGGGCAGAGTGACTCAGGAGTCACTGTCGTACATGGCTGCCTGCGGGGAGTGACAGCTGTGCTCTCCAGACAGAACACGCACGTGTTCAGTGATACACGTGGAGTTAGGTGAAGTGAAGAATGGTAGAACATTGTGAAATGCACAAACTCTGGGTCTGACTCCGAGCTTGATATAGCATAGTGACCCTCAGCCAGACCGCTTCATCTCTTGGTCCTTCATTTCTGCAAAGCAACAAAAGATGATAGCGCCTACCCCCCAGCAATGGCGTTGGGCTTCCGTGTGATAATTCATACGACGCGGGAAGCATAGGGCATGGCACACGGACGGACGATGAGGTTGTAGAGATAGATTTTTAAAGAGCTTGCGAACAATGATCAGGAGTGTCAGCTGTCATCTGTTACAGTAGGCATCACTGGAAGTTTATAAACTTGTCCAGGAGGCACATGACCAGACCTGTGTTTTGGAGTGAAGAGTTTGAAGGCATCACGGAGGATTAATGGGTGAGAGACCAGCAGCACGGACACGTGGTCAGAGGCTTTCCTGTGATCTGGGCAGGAGAGAGTGAAGCTTTGAAATAGGACAGGGCGGCAGAAATGGGTGAGCGGACCCTAGATATGGCAGAAGATGACTTGAAGGGGTTGAGTTCAGGTTAATAGAGGGGAAAGAAAATAGAGTAGTTACACGTGACCTTGAGGGCTCTAGTAACCCGATGCTGTGTGGCTGTGATGTTATTCACCAAAACCAGGGAATATTAAATGAAAAATAGATTTTATGGTGAAAATAGTAAGGCTAGTTTGGGACATGCTGAATTTTAGGTGTCCTACCAAAAAAGTCCTGAGAGAAAATTTCTATCAGAAATTGGCTTGGGTTCAGAAGTTACATCTGATATGGACGAACATTTGGGAATTATAGAGGGGATGGCAGAGGTAAACCAGGGAGTGAATGACTACCAGTTCTACTGATTCCTCATTAGCAAAATAACCGTCATGATGGGGCTTCTAGGGGGCGCTCAGTAAATCTTTGTGGCAGGAAGGCAGGAGGTTAGTAAGATGTAGGAAGGGAATGGCTTCAGAGGGAGGGTAGAGCTCAAAGAAATGGCCAAGGAGAGCAGAGGAAAGTGGGGTAGGGAGGGAGAACCAGCAGAGGAGGCTGAGAAACAGAATTTACAGGAGAACTGGGGACATGATCTCCTTCCTAGCCATTTGTCTGTATTGAATAAGATTTTACCGATACCCTAAAGCTGAGTGTTTTGCCCTTTGTTCACGCCTCAGAAGTAGTCTGAATACTGCTATTTAGTCACTTCAGTGCAGGGAGCACCATGAAAGGCAGGATCTCCTCCACTGGAGAGCAGCTCCTGCTCCAGGCAACAAAAGGGAACAGGCACTGTAAGGACAGACTGTGTCTTTGAAAATAGTGACTCACGGTCCTAGCTCTTTGTCTCCTTCAGTCTCTTTTTCCATTGTCCCTTTCTGATTTGATCAAGCGTCATTCTCACCTGCGGATAGATCTGTTGGCAGCATCTCCTACAGCTACATAGAAATACACTGAATATAAGAAACGAACTCGAGTTTCACCATGCTCTGGATTTCAATAAGACTTGGGTTCCAGACGTGCCTTTGCCACCAAGGAGCTCCTCGGCCCACAGCAGGCTGGCGTCCACTGTCCTCAGGGCCCTAGTACTGCCCCTCCTCGAGGTGAACACTGGCCGCCTCCTTGAAAAATCCTTCTTGAAACCTTCTTGGAAAATCCCGCTCTGGCGTCCTAGATATCACACCATTCTGGACTTTCTTCACTCTGGCCTCTCCTTTCTCCGGGTTCTTTGCTGCCTCCTTTTACCCTATTTGACTTTAAATGTGGTTCCATGGAGCTCTGTTCTCTACCAGTCTCTGGGTAATCTCATTCAGTCTCATGGCTGGTAACTTCCCAAGTTCTCTCTCTGGCTCCTGTCCTACTCATGACCTCCACCTGCTTAATGAGCACATCTGGTCTAGATGAAGGAAGCCAGCCCACAACTAAACTCAGTATCTTCTCCTCTACACTTAAAAATGGCTCCACTGTCTATCCAGTTGCCCAAGCTGTAAACCTAGGATCTCCCTTGTCTTCTCTCATTCACTAATCACATATATCCAGTTAGAAACCAGACCCATTGCCTCTGCACTCAGAGTCTTCCCTCCATGCACACTGGTGCTGTCCTGGGCCAGCCACTGGCTTCTCAGCTCCACTACCAGACTGTGTCTTCTTACCTGGTCTTCCTGCCTCTCTGCTTATGCCCCCACATTTCATTCTCTCCTTCGTCATTAAAATGACTTTCAAGTCCAGTCATGTCACTTAGTGCTTAAGGCCCTTTCGCAGCCTTTCTAGCGGCCCCAGAATAATAAGCTTTCAAGTCCCTTCGTGGTCTGGTCCTTGCTCACATCTCCAGCCTCCCTTTCATTTTTCTTCTCACCTCTTTTGCCTTTGCACATACTGTTTCCTCTTCCCAGAACCTTTTCCTCCTTCTCACCTCCACCCAATACTGGCTAAGTTGGAATCGACCCTGTCACCTCAACCTACACATCTTCCCTCTTTAGTCTCCATCACCACCAGCTCCCTCCCTCACCCCCTTCCCCTAGCAGGATGTGGAGTCCTGCTCTTTAATCTCATAAACCCTACAATCCCTATACCTCTCCCAGCATAGCATTTATAGTGCTTTATTTTATTTTATGAGAGAGAGCGTGAGCAGAGGTTGGAGGGGCAAAGGGAGAATCCCAAGCAGGCTCCATGCTCTGTGTGAAACCTGACATGGGGCTCAATCCCACGATCCTGAGATTGTGACCCGAGACAAATCAGGAGTTGGACACTTAGCCGACTAAGTCACCCAGGCACCCCATTACTCTTTATTTTAATTGCTTGTTTAACTGCCCATTATCCTAGAATGTGAGCTCTGCGGGGCAGGGACTCTGTCCGTCTTGTCCATTCCTCTGCCTGCAGTCCTAACTTAGTTCACAGCACACAGTAGGCATTCGGGAAACTCTCAGTGAACAAATGTTGCTCCCGCGGAATGCAGTGATAGACAAGGAGATCTGCATCTTGCCTTCAAGGAACTTGTCTTCTTGTAAAGAAGCAAAACTTATAGTTAAGTATCACATAATAGGCACAGAAATAGGAACACATACACCATCCAAATTAGCACAGAAAAGAAAATGGCTCACTTCATCAGGAAGACTTGAGTTGATTTTTAGAAATTAGAAGGAGCTGGCATAAGGTGTTCCCGCCCTTTAGCTCTACCACTAATTAGCCTTTTTATCTTGGGGAAATTACCTATCATCTGGGAACCCCACTTTCCTTCTCTAGAAAAGTGAAGGTAAGAAGGCTTTGCTGCACAGAACTGGAGGATTATGTGGAGGGATTTAAATGACACATACAAAGCGTGGCACTGAGTAGGTGCTCAAGAGATCGTAGCTGTTTTAGAATTTGAATGGACTTAACTATATTTATTCAAGGCTGCTTGAATGAATGCACCCGAAGACAAATGAGGAAAAAAAGAATCAATTTCTTAAATGTGACTAAATTTACAACTTCAGCCTATGTCAACATAAAAAAAGGTTCTGAACTGTGGCCTAAAATGTAATTTATCATTTGCTTCCCTTAGAATTGCAGTACACTATTAAGAACCAAAGGGGCAGCCGTTGTGCTAGAAAACTCCCTTTAATACAACCTGAGGGAATAATTTGCACTGTTACCATCATGCACAGAGTGATTTGCTAGGACTGGATCATCTTTATTCATCCATAGTTTTGAGTCTGCATAATATTATGTAATAAGCTCCTCGTCCCTGGACCGTGGACTTCCCAGCCTGGTATACTGAGGGACGTATAATTTAAAATATAAAATCTGTGGCTCTGTGCAACAGTAGAAATGAATGCATTTGGAGACATGTGCTGTGAAATGCAATTCTGATCCAAAGGTGTAGGCACATTTTATTTCCTGGGGAAAAGAGCTATGTCCTGTAAGCTTATTCTCGATGTTGCTAGTGATCTTGAACTATCTGAATACTTCATTGCTAAGAGATAATATGAAATTTCTGTTACCCACTTCCACACCAATTTCAGAACGTCAGCAAGTTGATCTCAGTTAGTTTGGGGTCCCAGAGATAAGGTTAATTATTAATTAATGTCCATAGCTGTGGGCGACTTTGTTGAGATCCATGTAGTTCTCACTTTCTCCTTGCTAATCAGAGTCTTCGCTCTCAGATATTTTCCAAAAATATGCGCAGGCATGGCATTGGTTTGAAGTTCCCTAAAGAATTCTCCAGTTACCTGAATTAATGTTCCTGTTCGGATTCAGAGAAGTGGTTTGTTTACAGGAAGAACAAATTCTAACCTGCCCTCGGAACTCAGAGTGGAGAGGAAATGTTAGAGCTTTTTCCTGTCTTAGCACTTTTTAAGAATCACATTGCATACTCACAACACATGAGATTACCTCTCACTTTTAGATGCAGTAGATACCACTGAAGTCTTTAGTGAACAGTCAATGGTAATTGCCATTCGAGAATATACCAGCATTCTCTGTTGGGATATCCATGGATAAAAGAAGGAACTAGGTATGATGCTTGACTTCAGAACCTCCAATGGTTCTACATGGTCCATGCAGCATACTAACCCCTGCTGTAAATGGGAATCACCGCTGTAACCTTTATTTAAATGCACCTGCTCAGGCCCCACCAAAGAGATTATAATTTATAAATTCTGGATTTTACTAACACAGGCTGTTTGGAAATGCAAGTTTGGTAATCACTACTCTATGCATGACAGGGGTCTTTACAGCTACCCTCCGGTCTAGCTTCCACCTGTCCAGGAGTGGGGCCATATCTGTCCCTTCTACATCTCCTTCATGATGTCACTTCCACTTCATATCCCTTCGTCCATCTAATGACCTACTCATCTCCTGAAACAGTGGCTTATAATCTTCAATGTGCATAAGGAAAATTCTAGAACATCTGAAAAATTCCAATTCCCCACATGCCATCCCAGAGATTCAGATGCAGTAGGGCTGGGCTGGGCCCCAGGCAGGCACCATTTATAAGCTTTCCAGTCAACTCCCAGGCAAACATGGTGGCACTTTGAAGGCCAAGTGCTGTAAGTTTTTCTCTGCACACCCTTTCTGGTTCCAGCACTCAGCTTCTGTTCCTCTGCTCCATAGGCTATGCTCACCCAACTCTTGTCCCCACTCTGTGCACACTAGGGGCTGCTGTCCAGGGGTCTGTGGCGGGAGGGACGGGGTTATCTTCACTTTTGTGTCCCAACCCTTAATTCTGTGCCTGGCACAATTCAGAAAATGTGTGTTGAATAGACTGTAGTGTTTTGTGACATAACATATATTTATCATTTTAAATTACAATGTAAAATCTAGAAAAAGTAAATAAAATTCCATAGCTGCTGCTCCGTGACTCAGTGTCAGAATCAAGAGTAGATTGTTTTCCTCTCGCCGGGGCTGCGGCCATGACAGCATCTCCCACACTGTCATGTCTTCAGAAAGGTCTCATCACCAGCAGGCCCGGAGCTGTCCGTTAGAATTTAAAGGCTGTCTAAATCCATTTTACACATTTCTTTAAACATCAGCTTTTGAAATATATTTCTGGGGTGGGGGAATGCAGTCTTCTGTGAGGACATCTTGTGCTTGTCATTGTTGTCTTCTTTATTTCTGCCCGATTTCTAGAAGGCGCAGGACCAGAGTCCTGCTGCGGGTGAGCCTCTTCACCCTGGGAGTCTGTGGGCTTTCCCTCCCAGACACCAGCTCAGGTGGGCCATTTTCTGCCCCCTCCGCCCTGTGCTTGGGCTCTCCTGTGGGCAGGTAGAGACCCTGGGCTGGGATCCAGCCGGCTGCCTGCCTCTCAGGTCCCCAGGGCCCTCACCCTCTCAGAGGAGCTCCACACAGGGCTCCTTCCCTTCAGCTCTGTGCTGGGACAAAAACTGCCCTGACCTGCCTCACACTCACTCAGGGGCCCCTGTGCCTTTTATTGCTCTTCTCACTGGTGTGATCAACTTGGCACATGACAAGAAGATGGCCCCTTGTTGTCCGGAACTCGCCAGAGCCACCATTTTTTGTTACCTCACACTGTTCCTGGCTGTAGTAAATACTCAATTAATATCTGTTGAATGCTGGTAGAGCCCAAGAAGCTCAGTTCAGAAGTGGTGATGGGAACAGGGTAGTAGCTCCTGAGACAGGGAGAGCTCTCAGAACTACACCCCACTGCCCCATGAAAACCAAATGCCGTGGCTGTTCTTCCACATGCCTCCATTCCTGGCCTCCAGAGGCCACAAAATCATCTCGGTGGTTTCATCCATACAAAGAATACTTGAATTAGAAGCACTGAACTAGGGGGCGCCTGGGTGGCTCAGTGGGTTAGGCCGCTGCCTTCGGCTCGGGTCATGATCTCAGGGTCCTGGGATCGAGCCCCGCATCGGGCTCTCTGCTCAGCGGGGAGCCTGCTTCCTCCTCTCTCTCTACCTGCCTCTCTGCCTGCTTGTGATCTCTCTCTGTCAAATAAATAAATAAAATCTTTAAAAAAAAAAAAAAAAAAAAAAAAGAGAAACACTGAACTAATCCCTGTGAATAAAGATGAAAAAGACATGTCTCCTACCTGCAAATTGCTTTTCAAAGAAATTAGGGCATGACCATACATCTGAGATTAATGCAGATGAAAGCTAAATGATGTCCAAGGAGTAACCATTATACTTAGCTTCCCAGTATCTGCAGAATGAAATTCAAAATCCCAGCTGTTTTTCAAGACCCACCTTCATCTGGCCCCTTCCAAATACTTCTGCTGGGGACACCAGTGTAGCTCAGTCAATTAAGATCTGCCTTCAGCTAAGCTCATAATCCTAGAGTCCTGGGATCCAGTCCAGCCTCGGGCGCCCTGCTCAGGGGGAGCTTACTTCTCCCTCTGTCCCTTCCCCTGTTTGTGCACTGTCTCTCTCTCTCTCTCTCTCTCTCTCTCTCTGTCAAATTAATTAATTAATTAATTAATTACTTAAAATTTTTTTTAAAAACACAAATACTCCTGCCATGTCCCCTCTTGCTCCCCTAAAAGAGTCCTTTTCTCTGACAGTATGATCTTTCCTTGTTCTCCAGATAAACTCTGTTTAATCCTACCTCCCCACCTTCACGTTCCATCATGACCTTACTTAGGATATTCACTTTTCTTGGTTTTTCTAAGTTATGCCCTTTAAGACCCAGCATCAAGCCCTCTGCAAAGTGGGATCTTTCCTCACAACTCCAAAAGAGCACTTACCTTCTGAAACATAAAAAGGACACTCAGTATGGATCACATTCAGTGTAGTTGTGATTTCTTTTTATGTAAATGCTCTCCTTTCTCAAGAACCATACATTACATATTTTTTAAAATGCCCAATACAGAAGATAGTTTCAATAAAAATTAGGAGAGGATGATCACCTCTGGCTGGAGAAGACAACAAAAAATTCAGAGGATATAAAGTGAAGAAAGGCATTGGAGACAGGCCTACCTCCATCACTCCTGGGATACAAAAAATCTGAGTTCTGCATTTTTGGGCACAGTGTTGAGAAAACCGTCTTGCTCCAGGTCTTAGCTCTGAGCAGCACTGAACATGGCTGATTTGCCTTCCTCCATGGGAGCTTCACCAGCACCGTGTTTCCCTGGTCCCCTTCCCATATCCCCAGTCCCTCCTTCTTGGGTTTCCATACAGATTCTTCTTCCTCTGCCCGCCATTGAAATTCAAGTTCCTCGGGGGCCCTCTCCTTTCTCAGGACTCACCTCTTCTTTCCTTACACATTCATGGCTGGGAGGAGGGGATATCACTTACTCCATGACTTTAGTTAGCAATCTGTCCGCCAAGCTGAACACTTTGAGATCTACCTGTATCTCTTACCTACATCTCTTTCCTGACCTCCAGACCCAGAAATTCAGCTGCCTGCTGAATTGCCCTTCCACATCTGTGTGTCAGCGGATGGTATCCTTTTTCACCAACTGAAGCTAGAAACCAGAGTAAGGACAATGGTTTGTCCCTCTTTTCTCAACATCCTCTTACTGTTTTTGAGTTCTTTTGGTTTTTCCTGTAAATTCTTACACCCCCCACATCCATGTCTCCTTTCCTCCTGTGACTTCCTGAATCCCAACCACCAATATTTCTCACCTGATTATGACAAGGGCCAACCACTGTCGCCCTCCTTAATCCATTCTTCATGTGACAAGCCAAAGTCACATGTAATCATGTCATGTTTCTGCTCGAAGTTCTTCAGGACTTCCCCATTGCTCTTAGGATAAATTCAAATTTTCTTACAAATCCCTTCATCATCCATTCCCTCCTAGCCTTTCCTTGCACTCCGTCTCCTCTCTGGCCATGTCCTGCTGTCCTTCCCCATGCTGCATGGTGGCCACCACAGCCCTCTCCTGTTAGATTCCTTGCTGGTCCTCTGGCCGCCAGGTCTCTGCCCTTGCTGGTGCCCACCAGCACCCCTCTCAGCATCACAGTGACGACCACCCTGCCTGGCAGAGTCCTCCTGGCCTAGATTTACATTGCGGTGTCAGCTCCCTTGCCTGGCAGCCTTCTCTGGCCTCAGGTCTGGCCGGGGCTCCCGTATCTGCCACCTGAGCAGCTCTGCTCCTCTCTTCAGGGATCTCATCGTGCTGTCTTGTCACTGCCACGCTGTTTATGGCTCAGTGACGTTCTGCCTGGAGGATGGATGGATGGGTAGATGATCTGTTTACCCAAAAGGTAGCTTCTGTGGAAATAAATCTTTTAAGAAGAAGGACCACATCCAAGGGATTCATTTATGGCATGGGAAATTGTCAGAGATGATAGGAGAAGTGCCACCAAGTATTTTATTTTAAAAATGCATTGTATTTGTGTGGTGTATAGAGCACCATTAAAAATCAATTTCATCACACCAGCAGCCCGGATGAGTCGGACGAAGAAGGGGCAGAGAATATTAAGCTTCATTCATCAAAGACAAAATTGAGGCCCAGAATAATGAAGGCTGTGGCTTAAGGTCACACTGGCTTGGCAACCAGGACCAGAAGAAAGTCTCCTCACTGAGGGCCCAAGAAGCCCCCCTAGAGGCTGCCTGCTCTCAGGCCAGTCACTAGAAAACAGAATAACTGTCTTCTCTACCAGGAAGGTCTTGGAAAAGAGAAAATGGTTGAGAAAGCATATAATGAGAAAGAACAAATATCAGGTCAATCCTATTTATTCAGTCATTCAGCAAATATTTTGGGGTGTCTACTGTGTGTCTCTGTGCCACACATTGGGGATGTAGTGGTGCATAAAAATGGACATTGTGTCTGGCTTGTGCATTGACAATGGAGAAGCAGAGAAATCAAAAACATGGAAAGTAGTGTGAAATTTTAGTCATGGGAAGAGCTAGGAAAGCAGGCACATGTGGTACCTCAAGAACAGGTGAAAGGAACGTCTGACCAGATCAGGGAGGTTTTGAGGCTGTCCTGGGGAAAACGAGTTTACTGGGGAGGAGTGGGGCTGGGTTGGGAGAGGCAGGAGCAGGAATCCACTAGTTTCTTAAAACGTTAAAGGTCAGATAAGGAACACAGAGCCTCACCTTAATGGAACAGTGAAGGAGCCAAAGTATTTAACTTAAAGGTTTTCCCACATTGCATTCTGAATTCGCACAAGACTGGTGCTCCAGCCAATTACAGCAGAAAAGTTAGGGGAAGAAAAGACAATGCAAGAAGCTGGAAGGAGAGCAAGCTGGCATGGAAAAGGAGCAAACGCATTTTCCTTTCACCATTATGTTCCATCGTCAGAAAGCTCTCTCCCATTGCCAGGGGGCAGGTGTTTGCCTGCCAGTGCCTGCCTCAGGGTACTCACTGAAAGTCCTTCTGAGTCAGGACCTTCCCCTGGCATCAGAATTGAACCTTCAGGAGCGCTGCAGGTAGGAAACCGAGGACCTGTGCTGATTTGGTTCTCCGTAGGAGAATGAGCATGTGTGAGTGACGTACTCGGCCCCTCTGATCCCTCAGTGAGGATCCCTGGCCTTCCCTGGATCAGGAAGATGGGCGAGGAGAAGAGGGAAGGAATCAGGTGCCAGCAGAGCAGATGGGAGATGGGACAGGAGAGAAGAGCTTGCACGGCAAGTAAAGGAGCAGCATGTCTACAGGAGTGTGTAGATCCACAAGAAACCACATGTGCAGTTCTCACAGATTTGTACAGAGTTCAAGGTGAAAAATGCCAGGGCTCAGTGTTAGCCTGTTTGCAAAATATGTTCGCACTCTCACTACGAATCCAAAGAGAAAAATGGCGAATCCAGTTAATTGCTGGCAAAACTGACGTCAAAATCAGATGCCTGTCTCTGTTTTCAGAACTTATTTTCTAGCCAAGGGCTTGAAACCTGCAATTCTTCTTTATTACCTTGGTGACAGTTTCCCTTGTTTCATGAGGGTTTTCCTCCTCCCTGATCTTTATTTCATTGACAGGCAAATATATATAACTGTAAGTTCCCCAGTGCTCCTGCTATGTCCCTTCCGGACAGCTCTTCAGGATTGCTGTCCCTCAGCCCGTCTGCCTTCCCTCTAACCTGCTTATCCCCGCGGGAGTTACGCAGCCTTGCAATGCAGCTTCCTGAGCCAGCACTTGCAATGCCCAGCCCGCACATCGGGCTAGTGACCAAAAATTCTGTTTTAAAGAGAAGCTTGATTAGTAAAGCAGCCCAGGCCATTGTTTAAAGAGGGAACGATGATTCTTTCTTGACTTAAAAATCCCTTTGAGAATTCTCCTTCAGCCCCAGATTCTGCTACTTTGTACTGTGTTTGTATCTGTATGTGTTTGTGTTACCCTAAGGTATTATGAACCCAGGGAAGCACTTTGGCCTCTGTCCTCTCTAAGAGGTCAGTAGCAGTCTTCAAATCCACAGTGTTTCTGTCGAGCCAGTCAGCCTATAGCTGATGTGCACCTGCTTGCTGAAGTTGGTGGAGATGTAACAGGGTACCCCAAGGGGGTTGGTATGTTGCTGCCTTCACAGGGGTAAATGAATCCTGGCCACAGTGGCAGGGAGGAGTCAAGTGGTTACTTCCGAATAGATCAAGTAGGGAGTTAGAGTCTTGGTGACCAGGGAATATGGAAATAGATTAAGTAACAATTCAGATGTGGATCAGTCAAAATACAACTGGATCAACATCTTTACACGCTGACTTGTCACCTGTCCCCTCTCCTCACTTTCATTTGAAGTCTGTAGAACGATCTTTGTCAGTTTATCAGTCTGCAGAAACTTTGACCTTAGCAGCAAATACTGTAATTATTCTGAAATGACAAGAGAATCTGTTTCTACCTCTTGATCTTTTTTTTTTATTTTTTTATATCTTTCTAAATATGCTATTATGGCTGACAGACTGAATGAGGACTTGTCACATGCCATTTTAGCTCTTCTTTGTATTTTCAGCCAACATTAAAAACACATATAGTGGTAATTAAGTCTTCTTTAGAAATCATTTCTTACTGGTAATGTGCTTTTCGGTTCCCTCAATGAGACACCATAACTTGATAAATTATTCTGTTGGCAGTGGTAACAACAGAGCCTGCATAATTGTAAACCCTTTCCATGCTGGTACTTAGAGCAATTATGCAGCCTGATTGCCTCTGTTTGGAATAGAGGCCACCATTATTAGGTTTCCAGAAATATTCCTTCATTCGGTCTTTTGGGAGGAGTCACTAGTCACTTGACAAATGAGATTCCAAAGTGATGCTGCCTTAGAGAAAGGTTTTGTTGTTTTAGAGTCTCACCTCATACTAATTTTTATTGAATTTAGACTGGTCATGAGATCCAGTTGGGTATAAATCCAAAGAGACAATCCCAAGGTTCCCTTTGTGATGAAAAATTTTCCATTTATTTTACTTCCATTTCACCTTTTTAAAAAACTTAGAATTATTCAGGGAAAATATATTATATTATGTAAATAAAAGGAGACAGATGGGTTAAAGGGGGAAAAAATATTTCCATTTTAGCTCAGCTTCGGAAATCTAGGCCAACACTGATAAAAATTGAAGAAACACAGATTGAAACCAGTTCTGTCTTACAAGAGAAATGGTGCAGTATTAAGACTCCAAACACAAGTGACTCTGACTGGAGAAACCATTTACTCCAGTTTCAGAGACGTTGCTTTCCGATGGACTCGTTCAGATTTGACTTTTTTTTTTTTAATGATGTGAGTCATTACTGATCAAAATGAATCACAAGTGATTTTTTATGTGAAATTTGGAGGGCGTTTCAAAGGCATTAAACAGATCATTTCAGAGTAGTTCCACCCCTCACATTCATCCTGTATTTCTTATTAGATTAGCAACGTTTTAAAATCTAAACTCTCACTTGGTGACATTTTCATTAGCACTTCTTATTCCATGTTCTGGCTTTTAAATTTTAATGCATGTCTTAAAAAGAAAGAGAGAGCAAAGCCTTCTTAAGCAGAAATGTATTACTTTCAATTTACCATCTTCAAATAAATAAATAAATCAATGACAAACAAGCAAGCAGACCTCGCGGAATAGCTAGTCCTAACTAGAATTTAAAGGAGTCACAGAGAACTAACTGATGAGGGAAGGGAAGGCAGCCTGTTTCCAAAGAGCCAAAAATGTGGACTCTAAGGGAGGACTGCCATGTGTTTTTTAAATTCTGGAGGAGCAATGACTAAGGAACGAACTGAAATATGATTCCGAGGCCCTGGCTGACTTGCATAAGGGACAGTGGCCAATTTGGTCTTCGTTTCAATTAAGAATAGCAGTTAATTAAATAACTTTAACCTTCAAAGATGAGGGAGGCACTAAGCACCCTTGAGTATTTGTACTTGCTTTGGCTTCTAGAACCCTGGCTTGTCTATGTGCTTTGGGAACACGAGGGTTATAACAAGGTGAGTCAGAGAGGCATGTTGAGTGCTGGGAATTGGAGGCTCTGGGGGAACTCTCCTCGGCCCTGACCCCAAGGTCCTCACCCAGTCCGTGGCATTCTTGGGCGTTGGCGGCCGGCCTCATTCTGGGCCGGTTGCTGCTCCTCCAAGGCTCACCCTGCTGCTGACAGCCTGGTGCGCTGCTCCTGCACTCACTCTCCCGCCCTAACCTGTAAGTCACCACAGACGTCCAGGCCTTCCTGCATCCCAGGGCTCTCTGTCCAGCAATCCCAGGCCCGTCCTGACCCGAAATACCTGCCTCCCCACGTGCCGCCCTGCCCTTGGACTTGTGCTGACAGTCACCTATCTATGGCTTACAAAAAGGAAGTCCCTACCCCCCTGAGAGCTGGTCACCCCTGAGGGAGGCTCCTCAGGGAGGTCTGTAGAAATAGGAGAAGCTCTCCTTTGTCAGAAATGTTTGCTGTCAGTCAGAAAATACATAGACCAACGTGTGCCTCATCAGTGGAGTCAGTGAACCTTAGGTTTTGGGAATGAACTGGCAAAAGAGAAAGGCCAAATTGTAACAAAGAGCTGCTAGTTTGGAAATTTATACAGAATCCAAATGCTTAGATGGAAACCTGCACCATCTTCTATCCTTCCATGGTCAAGGGGTCCACATACATCTCACTGTCAGGTACAGATGGACCCATGCCCCTGTTGCAGCAGAAATCAAGATTAGCCTTGCTGTGGGGAAGGGGGCCTGTGATCACTGAGAGGAGGGAGCAGCAGTGCCCCCCAGGACTGCAAGGATAGATCCTCATGACCACCTGTCCTTGGAGATGAAAAAGGATCATGTTTCCCAATGGATTTTTCTATAGCATGAAATAAGATAAGGAAAGGACCTTATTTTACAAATCTTATGGTAAAGCAAGACACAACACATGACTATCATAGCATTTTTTCCGCTTTTTTTAATATAATTTTAAAATTGGTAGCCTATTCACATGATAATGAAGGTTCTAAAATATATAAAAAGGCACACTATGAGAAGTCTCCTACCCACTCCCATCAACACAGTACTTCCCCTCCTGACAGATACTCACTGTTAGTCTTGGGTGCATCCTTCTAGAGTTTTATACATACAGGAGTGAGTATAAATATATTTTCTTATCCCACCTCCTTATTTTTAACACAATAAGTAGTATGCCGTATGTACTGTTCTCACTTGAAATTTTTTCGCTTGACAGTATACCCTGGGGATTGTTCGCATTTGTGCACAGAACCTTTTCCCAGTGCCTGGAGCGTGGTCTCACGACCGCATACTACTGTTCCACAGAATGATGAGCCACTGTGTCACCAGACTACTGCCAGTCGTGTATGTCGTTTTGCACACGTGCTAGGAGGTCTATAGTATAAATTTCCCAAAGTGGGGGGAATGGCAGAATGAAATGGAATATACCTCTCTCACTTGCCCCACAAACAAACACACTAATTTATACTCTTTCTAGCAATTTTTTGAGGATGCCCGTTTCTCCAGACCAACAAAGTCTGTTCTCAAACATTTAGATTTTTTTTGTTACCATGGTAATTGAAAAATGCTATTTGTATAATTTTAATTTGCATTTTTATTGTGAGTTAGATTGAGCCTCTTTTCCTGTGTTTAAGAGTCATTCGTGTTTCCCTTTCTGTGAACTTTGCCAGTTTTTCTGTTGCCATCTTAGTCTTTTTCTTTCCAATTTCAAAGAGCTCTTTATTTTTTATAGATTTTAGGAAATGTGCCCTGTCTCCATAGTATGGGTTGCATAGATCTGTTCCCATTTCGTTTTGCTTTTTCAGTTTTTTATTTTACTTATGGGTATTGTGTTTATTTGGCTGGTTGGTTAGTTTAGGTTGACCTTGCCCTCACTCCTCAATTGTTTTACTTCTCTTGGGAGGATTTAACACAGTGAAAGAGGTCTTTCTCATGCCATGACAAGGTCCTGTTATATTTTAATCTAGTACTTTTATGGGTTTTTACTTTTTTTTACATTAAATCTTGCATTTACTTGGAATTTATCCCAGTGTATCATGCCAGCTATAAATCCACCTTTATTTTATTTGGTTTTGATTCAGAAGACTACCCACTTGATTCAGCTAGGTCTGCACCGTTTCCTCACTGATCTGGGAGGTCACCTTAGTGTGCACTAAATTTTCGTAAGTACTTGGTCTGTTTAGGAACTTCTTACTCTGTTCCACTAGTCAGTCAGCTAATGTACCTGTGCCACATCATTTTAATTATTGAGGTCTCCTAAAATGTTCTAACAACTGGTTAGTGAGTCACATGCCATCACTATTTCTGCTTGTTTTTTGTTTTGTTTTGTTTTCCATGTGAACCTCACAGTTGTCAGTATTTTTATTGAGATCATGGTAAATGTATGAGAGTAACTAGATGTGAGATCTTTATGATGTGGATTCTTCTTCTGCAGGAACATGTTGTCTCTTCATTTACTGGAATCTTCTTTTGTGTCCCTCAGAAGTGTTTCTAATTTTTCTCCAACAGGTCTTACACATTTCTTGTTAAATGTCTTCCTGGGGATTTGACTATTGTAAATTGGCCCTTCCACCTTGTCTTCTAACTGGTGTCACCTGTGTATATGAGGGCTTTTGCTATCAGTGTTTTAATTGTATACACTGCTAATTTACTAACATTTCTTATTTTTTGCTGGAGCTTATTGACTGATTCTCATGATTTTCTGAACTAACAATGATACCATCTGCAATAATGATAGTTTGAACTTCTGCTTTGTAAATGTGACATCTCTCATATCTTTCTCTGATGTAATTGTTTTGGCCTGGGCCCCAGTAGGACAAGGATACCCATAATAAGTAGAAATGGTGATAGCAGGCATCCTTCTTGTCCACAATTTTGTTTGAAATTTCTCTAGTGCTTCTGCAATAAAAGCATAAAGCTCAGTGTGAGACTAAAGTAAAGATATTTTATTGTGTTAAGAAACTATACCACTTAGCTCCTTTATTGAGTGTTTCTATCAATAATGATTATTGAGTTTCAATAAATGCCTTTTAAAAATCTGTAGAGATAGATGATCTTAACTTTTTCTTCTTAGACTTTTTGATATGAATAAAATTCCTATTGCTAAATTGTTCTTGCATTTTTGGAATAGACCTCATATTTTCATGATACATAATACTGCATGCTATTTAGATTTTGGCTTTGAAATTAATAAACAAGAATGGTCTATAGTTTTTCTTGATATATATGTGCATGCACTCTGTCAAAAATTTGAGTATCAATATTATACTTGCCTCATAAAATGAATTTGGAAGTTTTCCTTTTTCCTGCACTCTGGAGGAATAGCCCTAGAATCTTTTGTTCTCAGATAGTTTGGTAGGAATCCCCTATGAATCCACCTAGACCTTTTTAAATATACAGTTTAATGAACTGGAGCTTTGCCAGGAGTGAAGAGGGTAAATTTTTTATACTGTTGTCTGTTCTACGGAAAAAAAAAAAAAAACTGTTTAGATTTTCTATTTCCTCTAGGAGCAGTGTTGGTAAATTACATTTTCCCAGAAAATTATCCATTTATTCTGCTTTTCAGATGTATTACCTAGAGCTAAGCATAAGTAGTTTAACACTTTCTGTTTTCTATATTTTCCCTTTAGCTTACCTTATTTTCTATTATCTTTTTACATCTTTTATATATGATCTAATTGCTCTGATTTTTTATGTGATTCTTCTGAAATTAACAAGCTTTATTTCTTTTCAAATGGTCACCATTATAAATTTATATAAAATTTCTAGTTTTCTTTCTCTTCAGAGGACATTAGCTATGTATTTCCTACTATAAGCAATGATAAAATTAGTATGTTTTCTCCTCCTCCCCCTCACATCAGATTTTAATCAAAAATATTATCTTAACTGATATCTACCTTTGTACTGTTAATGTGTGTGCACTTCTCTTACTTGATTTGTCAGCTTTCATTAAAGAAACTTATTCTACTTTCACCTTATCCCCCTTCCTTTTCCTGCATTCTCCATTGTCAGAGTTGGTATTGTTAAACCATCCCATCCTGCTTATCTTCTTTTTGTTTTAGATCGAGAGTTAAACATAGTCAGAGCTCAACACTAATCTTTCTATTGGACTTTTCTTCTTCTGGAAGATCTTTAAGAAGGACTAATAGGAAACATAGTCTTTGAGTTCTTCCATGTTCAAAACATGTCTATAGCCTATGTATCTGAAGGACAATTCATCCAGACATAAAATCCTCTTTTTACGCTTTCTTTCCTTGAGTATGTTATACATATAGCTCTCCTGTCTTCTAGTTTTCTTTTAAAAAATTATTACAGTTAAATATACATGACACGAAATTTACCATGTTAACCACTTTTAAGTGCACAGTTCAGTGGCATCAGTTATGTTCACAATGCTGGGTGATCATCACTGTCATGCATCTCCAGAATTTTTTCATCATTCCGAACTGAAACTCAGTGCTCATTCAATGGTAAGCCCCATTCCCACTCCCCAAAGCCCCAGGTAACCACTGTTCTACTTTCCATCTATATGTATTTGACTCTTCTAGATACCGCCTAAAAATAGAATCATACAGTACGTACACTTTTCTATTTTAACTTCACTTAATGTCTTCAATATTCATTCATGTTGTAGTGTATATCACAATTCCATTCCTTTTTAAGGTTAAATAATATTCCACTTATGTATATACCTCATTTTGTTTATCCATTCAGCCGTCAATATACCCTATAGGATTTCTTTAGGGTTTTGTATATGTAAGGTCACGTCATCTGCAAAGAGACAAGTTTACTTCTTCCTTTTTAATTTGGATGCCTTCCTGTGAGTTAGGAAGTGTTCCCTCCTCTTTAATTTTATTGTAAAGATTGAGAAAAACTGATGGAAGTTTTGAGTGGTAGCATTCACCAGTGAAGCCATCTGGTCCAGGGCATTTCTTTGTCAAGGGATTGTTGCTTACTGATTCAATCTCTTAACTAGGTATGGGTCTAATCAGATTTTTTATTTATTCATGATTCGGTCTTGGTAAGTTTTGTATTTCTAAGAATTTTTCCACTTCATTTATGTTATCTAATTTGTGGACATACAATTATTCATAGTACTCTCTTAAAATCCGTTTTATTTCTGTAGAGCTGGTAGTAGTGTCTCCGCTTTCATTTCTGATTTTAGTAATTTGAATCTTCTCTTAAAATTTTGTCATTTTTATAAAACTTTTTGAAAATCAGCTCTTGGTTTCATTGATTTTCCCTTCTCTATTTTACTTATCTCTACTCTAATCTTTATTATTCCCTTCCTTCTACTAATTTTGAGTTTAGTTTGCCATTCTTTTTCTAGTTCCTTGAACCGGAGAGAGATTGTGTACTTGACGTGTTTTTTTTTTTTTTTAATGTAAGTATGTACATCTATAAATATACCTCTTAGCACTGTTTTTGCTGTATCCCACAACTTTTGGCATATTGTGTTTTCATTTAAATTTGTCTCTAAGTTTTGGGGCACCTGGGTGGCTCAGTGGCTTAAAGCCTCTGCCTTCTGCTCAGGTCATGATCCCAGGGTCCTGGGATCAAGCCCTGCATCGGGCTCTCTGCTCAGCAGGGAGCCTGCTTCCCTTCCTCTCTCTCTGCCTGCCTCTCTGCCTACCTGTGATCTCTGTCTGTCAAATAAATAAATAAAATCTTTAAAAATAAATAAATAAAAATTGTCTCTAAATTTTAATATTTCATTTTGATTTCTTCTTTGAATCATTGATTATTTAAGAGTGTGTTAATTTCCACACATTTATGAATTTTTCAGTTTTCCTACTATTGACTTCCTACTATTTCCTACTATGATTTCTGATTTCATCCTGTTATGGTCATCAAAGATATTTTGTATGATATTTATCTTAAAATTTGTTAAGACTTGATTTGTGGTCTAATGTGTGATTTACCTTTGGAGAATGTTCCAGGTACACTTGAGAAGAATGTGTGTTCTGTTGTGGAGTAGAATGTTGTGTATATGTCTTTTAGATCTAGTTTATTTTGTTGTTCAAGTCTTCTGTTTCCTTACTCATCTTCTGTTTGTTGTTCTATCCATTATATGAGGGGAGTATTGAAGTCCTCAGTTGTTACTGTAGAGCTATCTTTGTCTACCTTCAATTCTGTCAGTTTCTGCTTCATATATTTTGAAAATCTGTCATTAGTTGCTTAACAGTTTACAGTTGTTATATTTTCTTAACACCATTGAACCTTTTATTAGCATATAATGCCATTCTTTTCTCTTGTAAGCTTTTTTTGATATAAAGTCTATTTTGTCTTATATTGGTATTGCCACCCTGGATCAAAGGGTACCCTTTGCTTGGAATATCTTTTCCCTTCCTTTCATTTTCAACATATTTGTGTCTTTGGATCTAAAGTGAGTCTCTTGGAGACACCATATAGTTGTGTCATATTTTTTTAATATCTTATTTATTTGTTGACAGACAAAGATCACAAGCAGGCAGAGAGGCAGAGAGAGAGGTGGAAGCAGGCTCCCCGCTGAGCAGAGAGTCAATGTGGGGCTCAATCCCAGGACCCTGAGATCATGACCTGAGCGGAAGGCAGAGGCTTTAACCCACTGAGCCACCCAGGCGCCCCCTTTCTCTTTTTTTTTCAATGGTTTGATTGTTATGTATCTCAGTCGTGTGTGTCTTAAAATTTATCCTATTTGAGATTCATTATTAGGTTTGTATATCCACATCTTTCCTCAAATTTGGGAGGCTTACACCTATTACTTCTCATCTCTCTCTCTCTCTTACTCTCTCCCTCTCCCTCTCTCTCTTTTCTTTTGGGATTCACACAATATGTATGTTGGTCCATTTGATGCTGTACCACAGGTTCTGTTCACTTTTCTTCAGCCTTTTTTCTTTCTGTTTCTCAGACTTGATAGTTTCCATTGGCCTATCTTCAAGTTTACTATTTTTTCTGGGTGTTCAAATCTGGTTTTGAATCCCTCTAATAAACCTTTTATTTTAGCTATTGTACTTTTCAGATTCAGAATCTCTTTTTAGTTCCTTTTTTTTATTTCTGCCTTTTTATTGATATTTTTCTTTTCTTTATATGTTGTTTTCTTGACCTTTTCTCTTTCTCCTTTTAGCTCTTTGGGCACTTTTAAGAAAGTGTTTTTAATGTCTTTATCTAGTGAATCTGTAATCTGGTCTTAGGGACACTTCTTTTTTTTTCTTTTTCCCTCTAAATGGGTCATAGTTTCTTATTGTTGAAAACTAGATGTTTGAATCTCGTAATATGGTACTCTGTTAATCAGAATTTCCCCCTTATCTAGAGTTTGCTGTTCTGTCTTTGTTTTTAATTGCTGTAGGTTGTTTCTGTATTGGGGATCAGCCTGAGGTATCAACTTCAGGTCTTCTCGATTTTTCTGAGCCTACATTTTAGCCTGGGCATGTGCAGTAACTTTATAAATTCTCTTTTATATGCAATTGCTTTTGGATGTCTTAATCCTTAAATATCTGGTACCAAAGGGGAAAAGGGAAGAAAATTTAAGGTACTGTTTCTTTACATGTCCTGGAAGCCACTTCAGCCAGTGCAATTTCAACAACAGAGGCTGCCTCTGTGCCTGTGCTTACACAATCAGAAGCAGCAATCAGTGATCACAACACAGTTGCTTGATATCTAGAAGACAAGGTCCTTATTGCCTACCCTGGCTCCTTCAAATCACATGCAAGCCATTCTAGGCACGTGGGCTCAGCTGCCCACCATGGGGCCAGCAGGTGGGGAATGGGCAGGCACTACCCCACTAATAGCTGAAATTGACCAAAAGTCACAGGGATTTACTGTCTCAACCTTCCCTTGGAAAGTGGAAGTCTTCACATATATTCCAGAATTCCACAATTGTTACAGAGTCGGAGTCAGTCAGGGTCTGCCAATGCAAGCACTATGTGGAGGAAGCCAGTGGCCTCCTGGTACCTCCTGCCTACCCTCCTCCCTGTGTTCTGTTCTTGAAGGTTTTGAGGACATACTTAAGGCTCATCTGGAGCCCAAATGAGTCTTTATCTTTAAACTCCAATCATTTTACAAAGATGTATCTTGTTATTGAATTCTAACTCACCTAATATAGCAAATAGTGTACCTTTCAGTATTTCAAGTATGTTTAAGCATATAGAGCTAAGTGTTTGGAAAGTGTTGTTCTTATTACTACTTAAATATTTGTTTTGTTTCATTGTTTTCAGTTTTTCCCCAAATATGCTAGTTTTACATTTGCTAGATCTCCTCTAATCTTTTGGTTTTTAAAATCTTTTATTTCAATTTCATTTTGCTTACATTTCTTTTTATCTTTTATGTCCCTTGTGCTGTATTATAAAAGATGTCCTCTTCCTTTCTGCTCCTTCCTGTTTCATCTTCATTTCAATGATGGTTTTAATTTTTCCTTCTCCTTCTTTCTTGAGTTCTGCCTTTCCTCCTATCCACTGCCATCTCTCCTCAAATCCTTGCATTCTTACTTTGTGTTCTTCATTCACAGAGCTAATTGCTTCACTAAGCTTTGTTCGGTGTTTCTAAATGCTTGTCAACATGTCTGATTACTTTTCGCATCTCCTCAGTGGCAACATTTTTCCTGCTTGGATTTTTAATTTATAATAGCTTCTGTTGGGGTCCTTGCATTTGGTCATGGCATCTTTGCACTACAGTGAACCAATTCCTTTTCTTTTCTTTCTGCCTTCGAAAGAAACCACTCATTATGGAATGGGTTGGATTTTCCTGGACTAGCAATTTGCATGCACCCCGCTCCAGAGTGATGAGAACTAGGGGTCAGGCTTCACAACTAAAGGTTTTCTAACTAATGGCAGACACTGAGGCAAATAGCTGACTGCAGATACGGCTCATCCTGAGTTGTTCTTTGTGTAGTTGCGAGTTCTCTAACTCTGAACCAAACTGAGCCCAGGATGGCTTCTCCCACCACCCCTGCTGACCCCAGGTCCTATGTCCATTTTTCGGCAACAAGGAACATTCTGTGGTTAGATGCTTACAGAGATCTCCCACCTTGGGGCCCTTCTTTTCCTTGCTGTCTCTGCACAACTTCTGGCAATCTCCATTGCTTCTGACCCCTCTTACAGATATAGTAGAATCTGGGGACCATATTTGCCTCTTAGTTTCCCTAAAAAAGAATCTGCGCTGTTTTATTTTCTTTGTTTTTCTGTATGGTTCCAGGAGGAAAAGAGAAAACGCTCACAGCCATGTGTCTTACTGATTATCACATTTGAAATGACTTGTAATAAAACCACATTCTCTTTTCTTCTATTCCATTCAACACATCTTTACGAAGCATAGTACCTTCTGTTGGGACCATAGGATGTACACAGGAGGAGAAGTTGTTCTTCTTTAGTGGGGGTTTAGAAATGGAAACAATTGTTATAGATATGAGGTAACATGGGACCAGTGCTGCTTTACGGGTTCAAACCAAAAAGTCTGGAAGAGAGCAAAAGATTCATTTTCTATGGAAATCAGAGAAATTTTCAGGAGCAGATAGCAGTTAAACTGGACCCTAAATAGTGGGTAAAGTTCGACAAATATACATAGGAGAAAAGAGATTGCTGGTGGGCAAAATCACTAATCAGAAACACAACACTAGAACCGTGCAGGCACTTTCAGGAGAGAGCGGGAAACTGGCTGCAGGACACATCAGAGAGTCACGGAGAGCAGGTGGATGGACCGTGAGAGCCCACAGTCTGGAGCACCATGCTAAGGAGAGCCATCCTGGACTTTATGGGAGAGTGTGCCAATGCTTTGAATTCAGTCATTGTTTGTTTGTTTGTTGTTTGCTGTTTTGTTTTGATTTTGGAGAAAATGCAATGGATAGATTTTTGCCAGAGAAAAATTCTGGCTGCAGGTTGGAGAAGATTCAGAAATAGAAGAGCCTGAAGATAGAGGCCATAGCATGCAAGTGGTGGCTGAGTAGGATGCTGTCAGTGAGGACAGAATGAGGGGACAGGGACCAACAGTGTAGACTGCTGTTTACCTGTAACAAAGTCAGACACAGGCCTTCCGCATTCCCGTTCTTTGCCTAATAAATGATTGCCTGAACTGGGAACAAGGTGCCTCTTAACCAGTGGTTAAGTTTCTCTTCTTCCCCCAGACCCCTAAACTTTGGTCCACCCTCAGCCTGAGCCAGGGCTGAGCCCTCAGCCCCCCTCCCCTTTAAGGGCCCTCCAGGAAACCAGACCAGCCTCTTTAAGCTACAGACAGGTCTCGTTGCCCTTCCATTCCTCTTCCCCCACACCCTGTTCTTTTTAGCCTTGTTTTCTCCCCTGTCTGAAAGAAAAGCCATTTTTTGTCCAGCCCTTGAGAGTTTGCTGATATTATGGTCAGAGCTGCCACCAGTTGGACAGCCCCTTCCCCTCTTACAAATCATCCCTTAGCGTGGGGTCTCTCTTTATTGAATGGCATCAAATCAGTTAGGATGCAGGGTCAACCAAACCAACTGATTGGACAGGAAGAGTTTTTTAGAGGTGGAAGGGGGAGGAAAAATCAAGCAGAGCAAATTTGGGGCCAGAATGGCCACCCGAGGGAGAGAAACACCATGGATTTTTCAGCTCGTTTTTTTGTATCTGTGGTTTCAGTTTGGTTTATTTTTCTCTTGTGAGGAAAGGCAAATTCCTCTATTTAAACTTGTAAAAGAAAAAAATAATAAACTTGGGGAAAAAAATTCTTTGAGGTCTTTATATTTCTAAAATGCATCTCACTTCTAAGTTAGTTTTTCTCCCCATCTTTTAAATCCGCCAACACCAAATATCCAAATGAGTTGAAATCAGGAGGGAAAAGAAAATTAAGTGCTGTTTTTGATATTGATGATTTGGGCTTTACTTCCTTTTATCCATTTATAAGACCCATAAATTTAGTATCCAATAATGCCTAAGTCATACCCCTTATAAGATAATGTCTGTCACCCATCGTCCCCAACCCCTCAACAACTCAAGGACCCTTTGTGTCCTTTCTGCTACTTTCCAGAGTCTCAGACATTGGGCTTAAAATGCACAGGTCCTGGCATCTTCAGTGTGTTTCATAATCCCCACTTACGTTACTCCACAGCCAGGAACAGTAGGAACCGTCAGGCCCAGCTCTTACCCATGGAAAGGTCACCCCTGGCTTCCATTTCCAAGATGATGGAATAGAGCAGTGCCCGGGGCCCAGACCTCAGTAAGCCTGTACCCCATCGATGCCTTGCCTGGGCTTTCATCCAGCTCCGTGTCCGGCGTGGTGTTTTAGCCCGGCCTGTCTGATACGCGAAAACCTCCAGCTCTCCTTTAATGGAGGTTGAAGGTGCAGAGTAACTGAAACAGCATTGCCTGGGCTAAATGGAACCCCTGCAGGGCCCCCTCCCTTTCCACGCTCCCTGCCAGCCATGGCCCTTAGGTTGACGTTTTCCTGTTTCTCAGCCTCTCTTTCATTTTAGTGCGCTTGTTCTCACGACGTGAGATGTGTCTTTTGAGTCCCCTGAGCTCTCTCTGCTTAGTTCTGTGTCTGCAGAAGTGGGAGGCCTTAGCGATGTGGCCGGGACTATTACTCAAACCTCAGCAAAAGCACAAAACCAGATCCTCACTGGATTGCCCAAGAACGTACTTGTTTCGCCTTCACCTGTGCTAAGTGCTGAGTTCCTCTTCTTCTAAATAACTTTTCAAAATAACCTATCTGTAATGTGTTGAATTGTTTGGAAGCCAACTCTCAGGTTTGGCTTCCAGCATCCTCTCCCCAGGACAATAAAGCTGGTGCCTGGTGAGCACACAATGCTGAGAAGTTGGGAGGGAATCAAATCCGGGAGCCCTACTGCTGTTTTATTTTACGTGTCCTTGATTGCATCTCTACCTAGCAGCACCCCTGCACGGCGCGGTCGCCCCTGTGGAAGGCGCCGATGGTGGCTGTCAGGCCGCGCATCAGCCCCACAGCCCCCCGGATGTATTCGGTTGCTCTGGAGGGTGTGGGGAGTGTAGCTATTTTCTAACCATCTTGGAAATTAGCCTTATATCTGCTTTCAAAAAATCCCATTTCTGGATTCACCCTCTTGTAATAGTAATAAAGTCTCATTAAGTCAGAATGATGTAAAGGGGGGCTTATCTGAGTAGAGGCCAAAATGCCTGAATTGTGGACTGCTTGTAAAGGCCTACAGAGGCATGATGTCCAAATGTACGATGGGAGCGTCATTTCATACGTGAAAGAGAAAACTGACCATATCAAGGGAGTTCCAGGGAGTGGAACTGGAACTGATGGAGAGAAGTTCAAAGAGGCACTGTGGCTTCAACCTGAGGAGAGCCCAGGGTGTGTTCACCGCCGTGCTAGGACAGAACAGTTTACCTCATGGAGGGGATGTTGCTGCTGGAGGTGGCAGGTCCAGGGAAGCCCCGGTCCCCTGCCCTCTGAGGGACCAGCTCAGCAGAGCGGCTGCCAGAGAGGAGTCAGCCCACCCGCCAAGCTCCAGATCCTGCTCGGCTCATTCACTTTGTACCCTCGGGCAACTGATTTAACCCCTCTCTGCCTCAGTTTCTTCCCTGTAATGGCGTTGGTAATTCTGAGACACATTGATATTTGGGGGGAAAAAAACACCACCAATGAGTAACAAGGACATAGTAGGTGCCCTGTGACTATTTGTTAAGTATAACTAAGGAAAATATTTTCCAAGCTGTGTGAGACACACCAAAGAAGATTTTTTTTTTGAACGCCTCCTTTGCTAAGCAGTAAACAAGATGGACACAGGCCCAGAATCCACACAGCTCACAGCTCGTGCTGGAGAAAGTCAGACCGGCCCCCAGCCCCCAGGCTGGAGAGGGCTCCCATGACAGACGACACCTGAAGCAGGGCTCGCAGTGGTTCCTGGAACCCGGGGGAAGGGCTGGGAGACCAGGATCTGGGAGGTGCGGGGAGGGCTGTGGTTCCTAGCCGAGGGCTGACCCTCTCCTGTACCCTCAGCTGGTGCTGCCACGCTGAGGCTCTGCTGATTTCTTTTAGAGCCATGACTCTTTACAGCCACTAACTCCGTCCGTCTGTCCATCTGTTTACTTAACTTTACCAACACGTGAGTCTCTACAGCTTCCTAGGGCAAAAACATATTTTTTGTTACCCAATAAGAACTTTCATCAGTTAGAAGCTTGTATAAATTTGTTCGCTTGTTGCCAATTCCATTCTTGTGCCATTTGAATAAAAACTGTTAGGAAAAACAGCATTTAATTCATTTTGTGTCCTCGTGGAAAATAATAGCTATAATCACAATTCCACTTGTTAATTATTTTTACTACATAGGTTGAAATAACCAAAGGAATTGTATAAATGCATAATTTTATAAAATTTTTGTTTGAAGGATCTATCTGTGGAATCATTACTATTTTTTTTCCTTTGGTGAACCATGAACAGTGAAGCTCATCTGGTGTAAATGAACAGCTCTGACGATGCCTAATCCTAAGGAAATGGGAAAACAGCAAACATACACAATCATCAGCATGCTCTGAAAGAGGCCTCCCCGTCAGCCCATCAGATTTTAGTTGGGAAATAAAGGGTGAAATCACAAAGCTGCTTCACCACCTATAAATGGGAGCATATTCTCTTTCAGATTCAGTGAAATGACTAAACCCTTGTGTATTCAGTTTGGGGAGAACTGCCAATGGGTTGATGACTTGAGAATGTAGAGTCTTGTCCCAAGATCTATCTAGAATATGCATCCCATTAGGAAAAAACATGGGGCATTCCGTGTCTCCTCAACAGAGCACACGTGTTCCTCAGCCTGGAAGGCCCCAAGTTCTGCCCCCCACCCTGGCAGCAGGTGACCCAGCCCTGGCATCGCCTTCCCTGAGCCACCACCATCTTCTCTATGCCCACCCTTGAACTCTGTAAGTGACTTTGCCTTTGTGTTATTTCATTGCCATAATGAGGCCTTTGAACTTTGAACTCTGGAGGCCATTTTGCCTTTCTTACTGGATCATGAATTCCGTGAGGGCAAAAAATAGGTCTTGTTGATTTTTGTCTTCCAAGCACCTGGCATCTCTTTGGATGGATGGCTGTATTGTTGGCACAGTCTAGAGCCCAAAACCATGCTGTAGAGGATACTGGATAAGAGGGAGGAAGAGAAGTGGTGATGTGAGAGTGGACCCAGCAGTGCGTGGGAGGAACCAAGCCAAGGATGCCCACCTCCAGTGTCCCTGGGGTGGCCCATTCCACCCCAGACTGGGACACACATTTGAATTTTTCAAATGACCTAATATTTTCCAGCTAAGCAGAAGTAGTTCCCCAAAATTCCATTGTAACTAAAGTTGATATTTAAAATTTTATTACAGAGATTTTAAAGATGGGCTAACTAAGTAGAGGGAATTTTTTGGTAACTCTTTGCCATTTTAAATTCATTCAAAATTTGACACTGCTGGCTGTGGCTTTTTCCCTGTTTTACCTCTATCATCGTCCTCTTTCTCCACTCTAGCTACAGAACAGTGTAAGTGTGAGAATAAACGGGTAAATAGAGTAGGCAGCTCTGGTGTAGAAAGAAGGTATTTTGAAGGGTCAGGTGACTAACTTGCAGTGTGACTTGTGGCAAGTCACGGAAAGTCAACAGAACTTTGAATTGTCTATTAACCATCAAGCCCTGTACATCTCAAGGACCAAATGAGAGAGACTCTGCCCTAAAAAAGCTTACTATTCATCCAGTCCTTTGGCTGACACGTACTTAGGCCCTATGTATGCAAGGCACTGTGTGAAGCCTGTGTTACGGGAGCAGAAAACACAGATAGATGCACATTTAAGTACAGCGATCCGGGAAATGAAGAAAAAGGCTAATACTGCTCCAGAGAGGATGAAAGGAATGGATGGAGGTGAGAGGATCCTAAATTGTATTTGGGAGCCAGAAAGGGTCTGTCTGTGGAAGTGCCGTTGCTGCTGACCAAGGAAAGACAAGAGGGGCGGGCATCCCAGGAGGGAAGAAGGGGGAGACGCATTCGGGGGATGCGCTATGGCTAGCCTGTGGGAACAGGGAGGACAGAGAAGGAGAGGGAAATGAGTACATTAGGGAGAAAGAAAATGTTGTTTATTCAATCCCTGGTACCGTGATTTGTACACACATATTTCATCGTCAGCACCACCCTTGACTTCCTGGCCCATGAAAGGTACGCTTTGTCAGCACCGGAACAGAAGCATAGCCCATCTTCATTCATTGGTGGGAAAAACCAAAATAATGTGAACAATATTACAGACTGAAAGGAATTCTCAAGGTGTCTACTGGACTTTCAGGACTGAGAATGTGTAATAACGTGCTAAGTTGAGCTGATGGCTCCCTTTGCTATCTCAGATGAGGTGGCATTTTACAGAAGATGAAATGTGAGTTCCAGAGTGGTTAAGTAACACACCCGGGTCACATAGTTTCACGCTGTAGTAGTCGGATTTGGTACCCACATCTCTGTGACCTGAAAACCCATGCCTCCTCCTCCCACCACAGTATGCCTCAGGCATAATAAGATAATTCCTATGGTAGAAGTATGCAAGCTTGTGAGGAAGCGGGAGGGTACCTCCATCTAGGAAAGAACAGGGACAGTGTTGCAGGGCCTTCATTACAGTGAAGAGTGGGGCAGAGTCACTGGTGTTTTAGCTCCTTTGACCTCCAAAATGCTCTGCTTCAGTAAAACCCTCCTGTCCTCTTAAAGGAAAGGGCTCCGACTTACACCATTCCTCTCTCTGTACCTTAGCTCACATGCACTTAGTAAATGTGATAGATTACTACCCATGCCCAGAAACAAGACAGATAAGGACAGGATCTAGAGAGTCAACTATGTTCATTTTCTTTAGAAGCTCCTTTTTGCCACAGGGAAACATAATTCTGGGTTTGTGACTAAATTCCATTTGTTTGGAGGTGAGGTGGTTCGATTTCACCAGAGTGGAGATGCATTCTTTCCTACAAGAAGGTTCCAGTGTATTCTGTTTCCGTGGATCCCCATGTGAATTAATAGCAGGCAAACACTGCCTCCTCTTTGTTCTCTGGTTTTCTTCAGGTTTATTCCTCCTAAGGAGACACAGATTTCTCTGGGTGAAAGAGTCTCAGGAAATCCAGCAGTAGGCACTTAAGCAAGAGCAGAGCTGTAAAGCAGTTGCCGTTTGAGAAGGTTTATTTTGTGTAGCAGAAAAGGGAACTTGATGACCAGCAGCCAGCAGGACCAGTAACCTTTACCTTAGGAAGCTTCATTTCTGAATCAGAACCCTTGAAGGACCTCGTCCTAGCAGCCCTCCATCACATCACTATCAAAACAGTCTTAAAATCATACCCTGATTATCTTACTTCTCTGTTCCACTGCCTCTCCTGCTCCCATGGCCAAACAAATAGAACTCATACCCCTCCGACTGAGTGTCCCTTTATCGTTGGTGTGCATCCTCTGATGGCTACCTGGTTAGAAACCACAGGCCCACCTCACTGCCATTGTCCAGATGACTGCATCTTCCCCCCTACCTGAACTGTAAGACAGGCCACCACCACTACCACCCCCACCTTCCAGTAGCATCTACCCAAGCACTTTGCTTGGCCTGCAGGGGGATCTCTCCAAACTGATTCTTCACTCAGTCACTCCGTAAGTACTGATTGCGCTCCTGGTATGTGCCGGGCATAGTAGAAAATGATGCTGTGTGCCCTTAGGAGGTCACCAGTCTTCTAGTTTGATAGGCTATGTGATTATGGCCAGCCTCTGTGCTTTAAGGCTTTGCTTTAGCATCACCTAAGAGCTTGTAATAACTATCAGATCAGAGCTCCCCACCAACTATCCTGCACTAACGACATTCCCATGTGAACTGCGTTGCACAGCAGTGTGAGAATTTCTGCATTAAGAGTTGGGGCACCTAGGTGGCTTAAGTTGGTTAAGCATCTGATGCTTGGTTTTGGCTCAGGTCATGATCTCAGGGTTGTGAGATCACACCGTGTGTTGGGCTCTCTGTGTAGTCTGCTTGAGATTCTCTCTCTCCCTCTGCCCCTCTCCACCCATCTCTCTCCTTCCCTCTCTTAAAAAAAAAAAAATTGGGGTGGGCAGTTTGGTTTGTACATTTGCTTTGCTTTATGATGATTATATACCTATAGCTTTAAATCATTTTTCATTTAGCAAGCTTTTTGAGGACTTGTTAATATAAGTTAAACTACTTGATTTTGCAGAACACAACCACCTTATAAATAAGCAAATGCAGACTTACCTGTATTGTTTAAAAGATGAACATTTTCCAGATACGGTTCATGTCATATTTTGCAAATATTTGAGTTATACTTACGTTCAGGGCATGGTACTAGTGCAAAGATTATAAATTAGCATCTGGAGGCCATTTTTGTTCATACACATGTTTGTGTGGTCAACAGGTTTTATCAGTTTTTGATTCATTGCATTCATTAGAAATGAACAGTTTTCCACATAAAAAGCCAGACCTCTGGCTTCTCTTGAAAACTGGGCAGCCCTAGGCCCATTTTCCTGATGCCACAGTGAGCTGGCACTGAGGGTCGTCTCCTGTAAGTGGGAGATGTGCTCTCCTGTTCAGCATGGCCTCCACCTACGTCTCTGGCCCCTGTAAACAGTGGGGTCTGAGAACCGATGCCAGGACCTACCAGCACTCAGAGTGAGCCTGCCTCACGGAGTTTGCCCCATTATAGTTACCTTCAGAGTCTTTGTCAAGAAGTAGCCCCAGTGGGAACGTACCATGGACAAGGACAGAGACATCACTCTCAGCTAACGATTCTCAACCCGGGTGGCAGGAGCTTATAAAAATGCCAGGGCCCACTTCCCATCAGCACTGCCCAGAAATCCTGACTTAGCAGATTTTAAAATCTCCACAGGTGATTCTAACCTGACTTGAGCCCCACTGATCTAGCCCATTTATCTTACTTGCAAAATAAAACTGAAACACATGCCAAAGTCAGAAAAAAATATACGCGTATGCTTACATGCATAAATTGAAAGGATTTATGATGAAGCCTCATTACTCTGGGCATGGATGATTCAACATGTATGACCGTTTTGTCTAGTGGCCTATCATTTACCTTTCTTATCTATAGAAAGAGCGGGCTAAGCAAATGAGCACTGTAAGCGAGATTGCTTTAAAATGCCTTGTAGAGACCCGTTTTTTTTTAAGGATTTGAATTCAGACACTGAGTTAGTCTAAATATAATTTGCATTCCCTATTACAAAAACAAAACTTTGGAAGATGCCAGCAAGCACTGTGAACATGTCATACGGAGCCCCTTCAACAATTGTGGAATGGCTTTATCGCCTTGTCTGTTATCACCTAGTCTAAAATTCCATTTGTGCTGTAATTACTTTAAACTCATGTTTATTACAGTCAGAATTTGACCGTTTATGGCACAGCAGTGTTCATCCAAGGGTGTCATTAGAGGGAAAGTTCTGCTCATGCTGCTGCTTTTATGAAACCATTCCCCTCCCTCAGCCCCCAGATTCACTGGTGCACTCGAGGCCTGGCCAATGGAATCTCTGCCATCTGGGACAGATCGTCTTGATCAGGGGTCTGACAATCACCAGAGTAATTCATGAGATGACTTTAGGCAAGAAATTTCATTATTTCTAATAGCTTATGGTTTGATATTTTAATGTAATTATGCTTAATTATATATTGTAATATGCATGGGCCAGGCTTTGGAACTGGGTCTTGGTAAAATATAGCTAATGGAAAATTTTCCTCCAGTTTTTCTGAAACAAGGAATTAAATCCTAACGTGAAATGGAATGCAAATCCAACAAGCGGTCTCTTGCCAGAGAAAATATTGGTGTAATACATTTGAATGGCCCAGTTTCAGTTCGCTTGGCTAAATCCCCAAATCATACGCTGTTTGAGAATTGTTTCAGAAGTGCTATTGCTCACCTTTCCACTAACCTAGTTTTAGTAATTTCTGCGTGACTTTGTGAATTTTGACCAACAGACAGTCTGAGGGAGGGAGATGTCCAGAGACTCATACGGAATAATGTTATTTATTGCAATCACCGGTAAAGGTGCAGAGGGGGAGAGGTGAAACTCGTGCCTGGGGCAGGTTTGGGGGTCTTGCTGATCTGCGCTGCCCATGGTGGGTGGATGTGAAGACAGAAGGAAGAGCAGGAACAAAAATATTGCTTGTTCCTGTTTGGCACATCTCCCAGGAGCTAAGCAGGGACGGCTGTTTTTGATTCTGTTTGGGCTCTCATTGGGTTTGCAGACATTCGGGGCTGTAACAAGGGAGGACAGTGGACAGGTGTCAGGATCCATGCGAGTTTGCTAAGTCTTAAATTTTATTCTTTCAAGAAATAAACCCATTTTAGAGTGCCCTCCCTCTCTCTGCTCTGTCGCCACTCTCCTCTTCCTGGCACCTTCACTCTTCCACATGGAAGTCAGAATGCACTGAGCAGAAGGAGCACGGGTGCCCAGACCCTTCCCAGCCCCGAGCCTCTTTAGAAGTTCAGTGGCATCTACTGTGGCCGGGTCCCTTGAGGCCGGGCTACCTGCAGCCCGAGCCAGACTGTAGGCCCCAGCCCCAGCCGAGCGGCAGGATCTCAAAGGCACCATTAACAGACAGTTCCAGCCTTCTCATAGACGGGAGGAGATGGCTACTTCTTTTTCTTTTGGGAGTTGCTCACTCCCTGGCCTGGAAGGAAAGGTAGAAAACAAGAAAGGGGTAGTTCCTCACATTTACACTTGTAAATGTCAGGCTTAAGGGATGGTAAGCCGTCCCATACCAGTGACTTAATTCCCTGAACACTCCCGTGTTACTAAGTCCATTTTCCAGTGGAAAACACTGAGGCTCTGGGAAGAGCCTAGATGAGTCTAGATGAAGAGTTTAGATGAAGCTGACACGGCGAATGCGCAGTGGAGTCCGATTGTGGACTCGGGTCTGTCACTCGAGTCCATGGCACCCTCCCTGGCGCTGTGCCGGTCACCACAGACAGATGCACACATTCATGAGGCTCCCCGAATAGGACAAGCTCTCCCTGGGACAGAACTCTCGTCTCGTTTTTAGCAGATTTTAATGGTGCCTATTTTGAAATCTTTGCTTAAGGGTACCTTATGATGTTTAGGAAAGAAAAAAAGAGAGAGACAGAAACCTAGCTACCAGAGGGGAGGAAAGGAGATGAGACCTTCCTCTAGAGGCTTCCAGGGGAAGTGTATGAAAGGCTCCTTCATCTTACGACATTGCACGCAAATGCTGACTGGTACACCTGGTAGAGATGAGGAAATAGCAATAAGTTAATGGAAAGAGCCTCGAGGTGGGAGTCAGGTGAAGGCTGGAGCCCTGTCTCGGCCATTTGCCAGCTCTGTGACTGTGGACAGATCTCTGGGCACCCTGTATATCCAGGACCACGGTGTCCCACAGGACTGACCGGAGCTCAGATGCCATAGCATACGAACCACACTGCAGAGCCTCTGAAACACTGCACAGGGGACAGGGGTTCTCACGCGCGAGTGCTCCTGGCCTGCGGTCTGAGTGGGACAGAGCCAAGGCACGCACCTCCTTCACTGACCCCAGCACCTTCTTATTCTCAGGGGAATCAGCTGCTCTAGCGTAACCATTTTGTGGATGGCTCATTCTCTTTGACCAGGTCACTCTAAATTGCAGACCTAAATCAAGACCTCACCACTGTCCCCTTCAGTTGCTGGCTGGTCCTAGAGAGGCATGTCAGAGTCATCTCTAAACTGTGTCCCTCTCTGAGCCCCAACAACATCTGCTCCCTGGACCCCAGCTGCAAAATCCACCTACGGAATTAGCCTGTCTCCTGGTGTCCCGTCTGCAGTGTCTACCCTTCCTTCAACCCTCACTCAGTGCTCTGCTGTCTGTATTCTATGTCTTTTAGCCCCAGTGCCAGGTACACTAAACTCTGCCCCACACACTTCATGCCTCAGGGTCTCACTACCCCCTCACCTGCCCGGGAGAGTCTCCCTCAACATGCTGGCTTCTGACACCCCCATATCCAGACCAATTGTTGCCTACATGTTGACAATAGTCCTTGTAACTTCAGTACTCAGAAATCACTCAGAAAGGTCCGTGCCATACAGTGGTTGAGAGCACAGACCAGGAAGCCAGACAGCCTCACTGGGGATCCCAACTCTGCCACTCTCTAGAAGTTTTCTTAGGCAAATTCCATTCCCTCTCCCTGCCCCACATTGCTTACTTTAAAAGCCTAAAACAGTGCCTGGCGCACAGAAACCGTTGCATGCATGTGGGGCCTTGTGGGGCAGGCCCCGCCTGGGGAGGCAGAGGGGAAAAGGCCAGGATTTTAGTGCTGGGAACAGAAGGAGCAGAACAGTTTACACAGTATTTAGTAAAATATTTTCCACCTGCAACAGTAGCTTCCCTCGAAGGGCATTTCGGATCAGCCTTAACGAAGGCCGGTCTTCTGGTTGCCCACGGATTCTCCCAGAATCACCTGTTGCACATTCGCCTTTGGTTCAATATTACATACTTGGTGGCCCAGCCCATGTGCTTTGCCTTGGTGTCTTCACTCGTTTGCCTTGTGTTCTCATTTGAACTTTGAGTAGGTAAGAGCTTTCTACTTGAATTTCAGAGCCGTTTATAAATACGCTGCTTAGTTTCAGCCGGCGGGTAAAAGCTTTCATTAAATTGTTCCTCCTTCCCATAGTGCTATTATCTGGAGATCTCAGAAAGGAAAAGTTAAGAATGACGTTTCCTATTTGTTAAGGAAGCCCAGTTTGAGGCCCAAGCTGCTGTTTTCCATTTCCCTACCTATAATTGATTGATAGGACTCCGACCAGTCATCTACACCTCAGTTTTTAAGCCCCTCTGAGAAAATTCTCCTGAAGTCACCTAGATCATTATCCATGATTCAGGACCAAAGTCCAAAAATAATTCAGAAACAAGGTCCAGGTTCACTCTGCATGCAATTTTTTTTAGCATATCCATTAATTTTCTCACCAAGAAAGAAATGGGAACATAAGCAGCATTAGCTGCCTTTGAAAGAATAATAAATGAAAATGAGGGGTGGGGGGCTACCCAGAAGTCTCCCTTTTCTACTCAAAATCGAAAATGTAATAGCCTCTGAAATATTTTGAAAGGCACTTTTTTCCCAAATATTCAATTCTGTCAAGAATTTTTTGCATTGTTACAGTGACATAATTAAATACATGTAACGTTTTCTTTGGAGTTGTATTCACTTCTCAACATCTTCAGGTTTTTGTTGTTGTTTTTAGAGATTTTATTTATTTGACAAAGAGAGAGATCACAAGTAGGCAGAGAGGCAGGCAGGGGGTCAGGAGGAAGCAGGCTACCCGCAGATTAGAGAACCTGTTGCGGGGCTCGATCCCAGGACCCTGGGATCATGACCTGAGCCGGAGGCAGAGGCTTAACCCACTGAGCCATCCAGGCACCCAGGCACCCCAACATCTTCAGTTTTGAAGAACATACTAGAAGCCTCTAAAAAGAGGAAGTCGTAAAAATGACTGAAGAGAAACCATTTCTTGGCAGCGCATACAAGTTATAACAGGAGCTTTGAGTGGGGAGTGTTCTAGAATAAGGCGCAGCTCAGTGATGGGCTTCCGTAGCCTTGTCACACTTCAGAAGTGTAGCCACAATGATTTATCCTGGCATTTCCCCCCAAATGACACTGCTATGGCCTCATAAATGTACAGGGCCTTAGAAAAGAGTTCCAGATGATTTTGCTATTCCCCAGTGAGAACAAAATTTGACACAATGCAGCCTCACTGTGTAATTGAGGTATATTGAGTATGAGGACATCAGCCCGAAAGGAAGACTGCAGAGTGGTGGGCCAGTCTCATTGCCTGAAAATCCGAGGTTACTGGGGAGGCAGGAGGGATCTTCTCGCCTCAGAAACTTGTTGTTTCTCATTTATTTCAGGCACATATTCCATCCCTGCCGCTGTCTTCTGCCACCATTCCATCTTGTTCTCAGTGTTTTCTCTTTCAAATGGTTTATTAGAAGCTCTGCAGAATGTCCCTAAATATCACACCTTTCAACAGACAGGGTTGTGAGAGTGTGGTGACAGCCTCCCTGAGTCAGTCTTCCTCAAACCCAGGCTGCATTACAATGCTCTCCTTCTTTTACGCTGTTTTTAAACCCCACCCACACAAACTCCCAGGTATTAGCAGCTTACCTTTTGTGGTTGATAATTAAGAACAGGATTCTGTGATTGTTTGTGGTGTTGGTGTTACCACCTTATTCTCTTATTAACAGAGATGCAGGTATCTTGTGACTGAGTAATCCCGGAGCATTCAGCTCAGTCCTTCAGACATAACACTATGTCTTTGAGTGACAGCACTTCCACAAGATCTTCAAGAGGAAAAAAGCCTTTTAGAGAAAATTACTGATTCCAAAGGCATTTGCATTTTTGACAGAGGTCCAAAGCGTGGTTTTGTAGGCAAGTATCATTTACTTGAGAAAGCGGTTTCCCTATATCAATGCAAGCATTACCTCCATGCTGGAAATGAAGGCCTTGATGAACAACAGGCTGTTTCTTTGTGAGATGGGCCACATTTGTCATGAGGCTCTCGTAACCACGTCCTGTAAGTCTCTCATATTTCCACATACAGAAGTGAAAGACCCAAGGAAATTGTCACCTTGTCGCTGAGGAATTGGGGCCCTCAGCCTGTTTCCTCAGTTGCCCCACAGTTGTTACTTGAATTTCATACTATGACAGGTTTGAAGTAGTTACCTAGAAGTTACCCTGAAATGGTTACTCAGCATTTACTAGTAGTCATATTTTTTATGACTTAAATACATAAAAAGTAAAATTTTAAAATTCTACATCATTTTATATGTTCACATACATGGGAAATAATAGTCAATTAATCAATTCAGGATAAATCATACTATCTCTTATCCCACCACATTCCTGTCCCTCTAGGCTTGCCTGTGATAAATGTGACAACTTTGATGCAATCTTGTGCACTTTTTAAAAATGGAAATTAGACTGTCATTCTGCGAGGTATTATGAATGTATCAATTAGGCATCTGCCCCAAATACCCTGTAAATACAATAGGTTCATAAACTTGACTCTTCTGAGCTATAATTTATCCTGGTTACTTTCTGAATCTGCAAAGAACATATTTTTCAGCCTGTATTTTCTAGAGGCGTGCCCACTGGCTCTGTGGTGGACATTTTCCATGACATTTTCCATGACGTCTGGGAGACTCTATGCAACCCAGGCACCTGAATGGTTCCATTGGTGGGTCCTCTGGTTCCATGCTTCTGCATGGAATTCTGACTGGACAATGTGAATTTCAGGTGACAGAGATCCTGGTTCAGACTAACTGTATGTTCTTGGCTCCTGTGCTAACACATCATCAAGAAATAACCTCCGACTGTGTCCACAGCTTGGTGGATCTGGGAAATCACCTCTGCACAGCGCAAAGAACACTCCCCACCCCCACCCCCCACACTGAAGGAAGAGAGCACATTGCTCTAGGCTGGCACTCAAGAGGTGTGTCGGGAAAATGTGCAATGGGCAGGGCAGCAGGAGCAGGACCAAGGTGCAGGGGGAGTGGGCAACCTGCATGGGAAAAGGGGGGCACAGGTGTTGCCCAGATGGAAGTGGATGTCTCCGTAGGCTGGCCTCCCGATTTTCAAAAGGAGGTTGAAATGCAGACTGTAGTGGCAGATCTGGTTCCTTCATTATCTCTTTGCTTCCTAATTTGTTTTTAACTTGTGCCAGGTACTTCTTCTGCCAGCTAAATGTTTGGAGTTCTTTTCCTTTTTCCTTTTGCTTCTTTCCAACACACACACACACACACACACACACACACACACACACACACACAATGTGAGAACAGTAAAAGCTTTCTGTTTTCTTGAGGCTAATAAATTAGAAAAAGTCAGATGTATTATCTGCACATATTGGCATCAAGTGAAGTTCGTTTCGGGACAGAACATAAATGACGGAACGGAGCAGCTTATATGGGGCTTAAACCCCAGTTTCTGACAAAACTTGAATCCTGTAATGAATAAAAGCTTATTCCATATTTTTTGCTTCTCCAGAATAAGTTGATTTTCTTAATTGCTGGTATAGTGTTTCTTTTCATACTTCTAATAATTTTTAAGGAAAAGGCTGAAGTCTATAAAATACCAAGCTTACTGATTTCTTCTTATAACTAGGAGAGCTAGCCTTAAAATTATTTTCTGCTCCGCCTGTATGTCTTCCAGTCTTCAGGGTCCACTGTGCTGTCTGGGATCGACAGGTGAGCCTGGGGCCAAGGAGGGTGAGGACCCAAAGGGGGCGAGGGCGGTTCCTGCCACAGTGCGTGGGAAAATACACAAGCTCTGTGAATATAGGAAAAAACAGGAACACGGGCAGGAGGGGCTCACCGGAAAGCCAAGTAGTAGGGAAATATGGTGTGGGCGCTAACACGAGCCGTACTGCACGAACAGCTGCCACCAGGGCTTTCTGCCTCTCTGGCCCTCGTCTCAGTATTTACGAGAAAACCAGAACAAGGACCACACAAGCAGCAGCCTCTCCTGGGGGCACCGTTGTGACTTGCCTCCCTGAAAGCAGGGAATACATTGGAAATACGTACAACTCCCAAGAAAAGGAAACATCCCCTGAGCTGCTTCCTCATTGAATTTGCCCAGAAAGGAAATGTGAGAAGAAGCCCACAAACTAATGTGTCGAGGTGTTTTCAACGAAAGAAAGGATCACAGGAACACATAAGAGGGGGCGCTCAGTGTGGATTCACAAGGGGCAATCTGGCTTCTGCCAAGTGCCTCCCTCTCCCAGAGCAGAAGACAGGCGAGGGAACGTGCCTCAGAATGGAAACTGCTGGGCCTTTGGGGCTGTCCCAGGCTGGAAGAGTTCCCCCAGGACCATTTGCGAAAAAGAACAGCTCCTCCACAGGGTGGATGGAGCACAGAAGCCTGTGAAAACAGGCCGACTTCCAAGACACACAGACCCATCACTTGGACCTCCGAGCACCCCCACGACACAGGCTGATTTCTCTGATTCTGTGAACACGTCAGCACCTCCATGAGGGGAGCCCTTGGCACTGCTTTGGAGGGAGCGTCTGTGCTGAGCTCCTTGCCAAGGAAGGAGACAGCTCTTCTTGCCAGAGACGGGAAAGGATGAGCAGCAGTGCTGAATTCCCCAGTTGAAGTGGGTGGGTCCCTGGGCTCATGCACTGGGGGCTGCTGTCTTCTCCCTCCTGCCAAGCTGTCCTCTCCAAGGCTCAGAGTGCTTCTTTGATCAGGTCTACACAGTTTCCAGGTAGAGTCCCCGAAAACATGTTTATTTTGAGGTAAGTCTGGCAATACTCCCAAAGATCTGTCTGGAGATCTGTTGTCTTAGTGGTGCAGCACTAAGCACTTTATAAGGCTTTCCTTATAAAGGAGAGGCACCTCTGTCTTCCCCAGAATGATCAGGCCCCACAATCCCTGCCTCCCCAAAATGTCACTTTTGCCTCTAACACTTTATACAGAAATCCGGAGGCAGTGACAGAAAGAAACTTCGGGATCGGAGGAAAGGAGTGCCCCTGCTGTGGTGGGCTCTGGGGTTGGCATTCCACCCCTGCCATTGCCTGCTGAATGTCTTTTGCCAAGTCCCCTAGGGTGTTTGAGACCCTCGAGAGCTAATAGCACTACCCCCACGAGGTCAGGTGGAGAAAATAAAACCATCAGTAAGAGGCAACCTGCAAACAACTGTGCTCTTGGTTCCCAGCTCACTCCAAGTCCAGACTGGTGCCAGCAGAGGGCTCTGAAGCGCCCCCACCATGGCACTGGCAGCTCCGGGGCCCATCCCCTCAGGTGCCATTTTGCCATCCTGATGGAGAGCTGCCGGCTGGTGTGCACAGTGCCCTGCCCTGGGCTGGCTGGGCTTCACCGTGAACCTGGCCACCGTGGAGTCCTCAGGAACTGTTCAACCCAAGGTTTCCCTGAGGTTGGGCACCCAAGGACTCCTTGCTCCAGCAGTCCAGAGGTTAGGAATGGGGCAGTGCAGAGAAGGAGGAGGCGAAATCCAATGAGGTGTTCCCTGAGGGCACGAACACAGTGGGGAGCCTCAGGCTTTCCATCAGTCAACACCTATCATCCTCCCTCCTCAGGATTTCTGCCTGTCCTGCTGCCTGTATATCAGCAAACAGCTCTTGAGCACCTGCCCTGTGTCGGGGGCCACGCTAATACGCTGCGGGGTGGGGATGGCACAGAGAGAAAGGACAGAGGTGTCTTCCCCCCTGGAGGTAGATTGTGTAAGATTTTCAGGTTTATGACGTATTAGCTCACTCGTTGCTCCCCACCCCTACATTACCGGAGATGAGAAACAGCCGAGGGAGTCAGGAGCCCAGCACACTCCCAGGCCTGGGCTCTGACACTGGTCCCACATGCTGCCACCCTAGGTGCCCCCCACCAACTCAAATCCACCGGCCTCCTTCCAATCCCGAACCACCATCCACAGCTGGGATTAAGAGGGCAATTAAACTGTTCCTCACACTCGGTACTGTTTTCTCCCGTGCCACACTGACACAGGTCTAAGCAGGGCAGGGCATTTCAGACTTGCCAGTGTCCGCTCGAATAGGGTGTGCTCTTGTGACTGCACGCAAAGAGCAGGGATAGGAAGTGAACAGGTGCGGGGGGCAATTTGAGAAGAGAGACTCCATTTCTTGGTCAAGTTGGCACCAGTGTTCTTTTAATTATGGTCTCACGTCTGCAAGTGAAAGGAAATGGTCTTGCAGAGGATAAAAAAAAAAAATACATGCTGAGCGATTGGGTTGTATTCAATCAAGAGGAGTTAATTAATGATGTCTCAAGCTGTGTGAAGCAGATACTAAACGAAAAGGTCACCCTTTCAAAATCAAAAAATATGCTGCACTGAAATCTTTTATTGGATGACAAACATACCAAAAGTTAATATGGATTTCTCTCATTTTCGTTGAAGTGAAACCAGGGGTATCTGCTTCTCAAGTATCAAAATTGAGATGTTAGTTAGATTCCATATCACAAACAAGTCTCAGCCTTTTCAGTAATGAGTCTATTTGGCAAACGAGAGCCCACAGGATAGAAACTCATTGTTTTCCCTGGCACAGAGCGAGTTAGCATTTGCCACCACGTTATTTGTCTCTGCAGTACAATTCCTCAGATGGCTCAGCGCTCCCATCAGGTAGGAAGCACCTGGACTCCGCCATACCATGTGTCAGATTGGTGCCGCCCGCAGGGATGCAAGGAGGAACAGGAAAGGACTGCTCTTGAGTTTATACTCCACGAATCAAGACCGCAGAGCAAACAGACAGTCTCTGTATAGGGTAGCAAGTGGTGGGGGCGGTGTGGGAGCGACCCTGACCAGGCAGGACAACACTGCTGAGGGCTGAGGACAGTGAGGAGGCCTGAGGACCTCCATGCAGGGAATCCTAAGCGAACTGACGGATAGACTCCTGGCATTGGAGACCCCTTACAAGAGAGTTTGCTGCTGTAGGATCAAAAGGAGGAGCGGAAACCCTGCCCTCGGGAATAAAAGCTGGCAGCTGAATCCTGTCACGGACGAGGGGACTGAGTCTTATTATGGGGAGTTAGTATTATTCGCCACTCCCCCTGCTTGTGAAATGACATGTCCCATCGGGATCTGGTTGTGTTTGGCTATAAACTGGTCAAAGGTGCCTTTGTGAAGGCAGCAAGGCCAAGAGAAGCCAGGAGGGCTGTGTCCCACGGGCCAGCAGTTGAGGGGCAGAAAGAGCCAGCTGAGGACCCGAGGAGATGTGGAAGACACTGAAGGAGGCGCAGCCTTGAGTTCCTGTGGCAGGGCTGGGAAGAGAGAGCCGTGCGGGGGAGAAATGGAAGACTGCAGTGTCTAACAGAGGGTGGATACAGTTTGGGTGCTTGCTGAGTAGGAGCTGCGAGGAGACGCTCAGTCAGTAGGGAAGAAGGCCAGCAGTGGGCTGTGGGGCTGGATGGCCACCCGTGAGGAGCGCTGCTTCTCGGTCTTCAGAGATGTGACAATGAGGACAGGCAGGAGGGGTGTCAAGGGGACAGGCCAGTGTGGTGGCACCTGCTCACAGGGAAGGCAGGCCTGGAGGACCAGGGACCGTGAGCTGGGGGCACTGGGTTTTCACTGAGGGAGCAAGGCTGAGGAGGGTAGGCCAGTTGGCTCTGAACGGAGGTGATGAATTATAAAGCCCAAAAATGGGGTCTCAGAGGAGGCTGGTCTTTTCTGTGACAATCAAGGACTCTCAGAAAATGGCAATAGGAAGTCTAGAAACTTCAAAGCTCTGTGTCCATCCTCCCCCTAGGACCCACTCACCAGGGAGGAAAGAGAGGAGCTGAGTTACCACAGGATCCTTGAGAATTTAGTGATTTGGGGGTGTACTGCCACACTTTTAGAGAAAGTGGCTTGAAATCTCAGTGGTTCCTGATCTGGTTTTGAAAGCCGCCATTCTTTGCATTTGTAGTAAATGAAGTTAGTTCCTACTTGCCCAATACATGCATTTCTTCCTTCAGTCATTTATTTACCAACTGTGGAGACAATGAACATCCTCTGTGTGCCAGACCAGTGTACCAGTGCACAACTCCGGCATCCCGGCCGGTTGACTGGAGCCAGGATTCGAGCTCAGGCCGCCTCTCCAGCGGCACTCCCCAACCCAGGAGGGCAGTCTCTAATCTCCAGTCTTCTTTCTTCCTCCACCCTCAGGCTTGCAGTGGCTGGGGTCGTGCAGGCCACCCGGAGCGGTACGATTATCATGGTAGCACAAGGAGTCCCGTGGACTCTAGTCAACCCCCTGGACTCCCCACACGTGGCCCAGATGCCACAACTCTGCACTCTTCCACACGGTACTGTCCAGTGGAAATACGCTAGCGGCCTGCGAGCTCCAAGTTATCTAGCAGCCACGTTTAAAATAACAAAAGAAACAAGAAAAGTTCATTGATTGGCACTTTATTTAACCCGATATATACAAAATATCATTTCACATGTAAATCAAGATTAAAAAGTGTAAGGGCATATTTTACATTATTATTTTTTTTTGTAAAAGTAATCAAAATCCAGGACACATCATTCACTCACAGCACATCTCAGGTTGTACTATCCACATCACACGTAGTCAGGGCCACGTGTGGCCAGTGGCTGCTTTGTGGATAGTACACAGATCTAGAACATGCAGCATTCTTCATTCAGCTTCTGATTCTACTGATTGGCCCCCTGGGAAGTCCCAGACATTTCTGTGCTTCGTCTCCCACATTCATATAAAATCACTGCAGAACAAACAGGTTTGTGATGAGGAAAGACAAAAGACGAAGAACCACGATCACAAAGCGCTCTGCAGATACAAATGTATGGGTTCTAAATAATAAGGTTACAAAAAAATGGAGCACGGGACAACAAATCACCCCACTTGCTAGGAGTAGAAGTTAGGGGTGCAAACCTGCCATGGGCAGAGGGCCTGCTGGAAATGGACCTCCTGTTCAGGCGTATTCCTGAATGCAGATGTTGTGTGGTTGTCTCGTCTCCCGATGCTGTTTGGGTTCCTCTTGCTCTGGGTTTCTTTGTGTTTTGAGGAGCCTGGGGGGTAAAGAAATAGAAATGGAGGGACTGAGTGAGTTCAGCCTGGTCAAATCAAGAGATGAGGAGGTAGCATAGAAATGACCGCGCCCCCCCCCCCCCCCCCCCCCCCCCCCCCCCCCCGGGCTCCTGTGTGGCTCAGTGAATTAAGCCTCTGCCTTGGGCTCAGGTCATGATCCCAGGGTCCTGGGATCAAGTCCCACGTCCGGCTCTCTGCTCAGCAGGGAGCCTGTTTCCCCCTCTCTCTCTGCCTGCCTCTCTGCCTATACTTGTGATCTCTATCAAATAAATACAATTTTGAAAAAGAAAAAGAAAAAGAACTGACACCCCAAGGCCCTTAAGAACAAAGGCCTGAAACCAGGGGATCCTGAGAAGAAATAATGTTGCCAAGTGCAAAGCCCATTCTGAGCCCTTCCACACTTCCCCACAGAAGTCGCTCCTGGGGCACAAGGCTGCAAGCAGAGTAACCCCTCAGGAAGCGATGGGTAAATTGAGGAAAGTCTGACAGTGATTGTCACGGTATACAGTAATCAAGGAAAAACATATCATACTGGGACCCATTGTCATTTTATTTTTTATTTGCTCCTCTTTAGAGCAGAGAACACAGCAGAATTGCTACCCCTTTCATTGAAGAGAGGGTTGCTTGTGAAATGAGTCTCTGCAGTTAGTGAGATTAAAAATAACTCGAGGCCCAGCCGTGCAGCCTCTGGTTACCATTTATGACTCACTTGCTTCAGTTTTGTTGTACGCGCCTTTGTGAAGAAACAACCATATTTTTAAAGAACATTTCCATAAAGGATTTTTTCCCTTTGTGGGAGAGGAGCAGAAGCTGGGAGAATGAGAGGGGCAGAGAAGAAATCAGGGACCTACTTTCATGTTATTTGCAAATGAATTAAAATCTTTTCCTCTCAAAATCCTTCAGATTTTGCTGAAGTCTGTAGGATGGGGAAGCTGACTGTGCTCATACCATGTCCTGCATCTGTCTGCTCATGACACCCAAGAGGCAGGCCTGAGTCCCACAGCCTCCACACCTGGGCAGGTCTGGCTATCCCCGTGGACTTGGAGCAGAGGGCCTGTCTATGCCCAGCTAGGGTTTCCCCTTTCAGAGCAGATGGCACTTGCTGTGGAGACTCCTGTCCCATCAGAGAGTCCGCTGGATTCCAGCAACTTGTTGCCTCTGCAAGAAAGGCATTGACTGACTATTTCTGGAGATGGAACTATTTATTTCCTCCTCTCTGAATGCTGCTGAATGGATATGCTCCAAGTACCAGACCAAGTCTCCTGGTGTTCTAGTTAGGGCCTCCCCTCCCCTAGAGCTGGACACACAGCTGAACGTGCTGGCTGCAGAAACTAGTGGGTGCTCCAGATCTCAAAGTGCCTGGGCCAAAATCAGTAAACACACCATAATATATTTTTTAAATTCATAAAGCCCAAAAGAAACACCCAGTGAGAGAAAAATGATATCCAAAAACTTGTTACAACCAAACTGTTCTAGAAACAGCAAACCGCTGAGGTGACAAGTACTACATGCTCAATGTTTTCTGGAAGGGGAAAGATATCTTAAGTGTAGGGATGGCTTTCTTTATTGTCATTCACACGTTGATGTTAGAGGCAAAGCCAGGATTACACATGCATTTCACTTTCTGACCCAAAAGGCATTTTGACTAATTAAAATATTACAACCTCTAGTAGGAGGGCTGCTTTCACAGGCTGAATTTTCTTGGCTGACTTTTAGGGGAGTGGGTAGGAACCCCTTGCCGCAGTAAGCAGTGTAACTGGGAAGCATCCCATATCCCTCAGCTGTGTTAGGGGGATACTGGGGCTGAATGCTGGGCCTCGTAGATGAAGTAAATAAGTCACCCAGTTAGGAAGCCCCCTTCTGTCCTGTGTTCGTGGTGGACATCCTTTTGAATCCAGAAGCCTCTGTTTACTCAAAGAGCCCCAAGACAAATGATCTGATTCTTTTCACTTGACAATAGTTTCTGAAGACAGTATATACCTTCATCACAGGCTTCTGCTTTTTAATTTATTAGCAACCATTTAGGGAGTATCTAATATGACGTGAGCTGTGCTGGGCTCGGTAAAAAGTTAAAATCAGTGTGTTCGCATTTCATAAAAATGTATGCAGATTTTTAAGTGGGTATTTTCAAAAGCTTAATTTTATGCACAGAATTTAAAATGATGCAAATCACCCCACATTTTAAAAGTCTGTCAAGAGCCACATAATTTGAAAGCTGGCAGGCTGAATGTATTTTAGCGGAATGACTCGGTTCCTGCACATTGGCACCCGTGTGCCCGGGCAAGATGCCCTAGCCGGCGTCGGCAGTGGCCGTGGCTCCCACGCTCCTTTCCTCCCACTAGGATTTGGCAGACAACTTTTGTGACCCCGACACTGTCATTCTGGGACCACTTGGGTGTGCAAGCTGAACATGGCATGAAGCCCTTGAGTTTCAGTCTGTATTTTAGCTTTCATAGGTTTTAGGCATATTCAGCCACACTGGCTTTGGAAATCTTCTATGTCCAAACATTCCATTAGAAGTTAAAATATCTTTGTATCTTATGTTAAAAAACAAAATTCAACTTTAAATTTTAAAGATCTCATTGGCTTTCTTCAATGATTCATGAATTGAACAACATCCTCTCTAGCAGATAGAAAGTGATGTAGGAAAGATGTTAGGGTTCGAAGTCGATGGCCAAGAAAGAATTCTTGAAACGTCTTTTGTGCAAAGGTGATTTTATTAAAGCACGGGGACAGGACCCATGGGCAGAAAGAGCTGCAGTGGGGTTGTGAGGAGTGGCCCATTATATACTTTCCGGTTAGGAGGGCGTTAGAGATAGTGTAAGCCTCTAAGGAATTTTGGAAGCAAGCTTTCCAGAACTATAAAGGGTCTAGCGATTGTAGGGAAAATGTCATTTCTTATCGTCTAATAAAACCTTAGGAGACCCTTCAGAGGTATATTGGTGGACCATATGCTTGGGGGATGATTGCCAAAACTTATCTTGGGGGGGTTTAGAGATAAAGGAAGTTTCCAAAGAAATTTTTATACATGAATTTTATACATTTTTATACTTACAGGATCCTGGGTGGGGGGTGGGGGGGTAGGGGTCATGGTTTTGGGCTAGGATTGCCTTTTGACCTTAGCAAAGTATTAATGTTGAAGTAGTTGAGTCCCTAGAGGAATGTTACCCTGCCTATTTTAAGGACTTGTCAGGGGGATCTAGGTAGTAAGGAAATTTAATAATTTTTCTTCTGCCTTTGTTTCCCATATCAGAGAGGAGTTCCAAGGAACTGTACAAAGTGGATTTTTCAGGCAGAAGGGGACAGGGACAAGCAAAGAATGGGTTGTTTTGGTCACCTTTGTTAGGGGGATGGCAGGGATCCAGCAGTCAGATTACCTCACAAATGCTCACCAGGAAATTCCAGACTGACTGGTGGAGATTGCGCTCCTGGGAGAGGCTGAAACTGCAGCTAGGCCAGGTATTAAGTCTGGGTTTGCTGATGTGGGGCTGAGCACATACGACTCCGTTTTGAGCCTGTCTCTTTTATAATATTTGTAACAGTAATGTCATCCCTCACATGTATTGAATACTTATCATGTCCCAGGAGCTGTTGTAATGCTGTCAACTCAGTGGGATGTAAGTATTATTATTACCCCCCTTCAAACACCTTGATATATGGAGGCTAAGTCACTCAGCAACTGTGTGGGTGCCGGGACTCATGAGTAGGCGAGCTGGTGTGGACCCTACCCTTCCCCCATTGCCACAGTCCTCTGACACAAGACCTATCCTAGCATTCTCTCAGCCAGACATGAGGATCTCACCCCAAAATCATCAGCTTTGGAAGTAGTTGGACCTGGTAAATGATACAAAAAAGGCAAGACAAACCACCACAAAATGCTCTCCAAAATCCATTCCCTCTTTCCTGTTACTGCTAGAAAATTAGTCTTCCATGGTGTTAACTTTGAAAAATGGATCATCCCTCCACAGGGCATCAATCCTGACCTCAAGGAACTTACAGTCACATTTAGAGGAGCCCTTACCCTTTAATGGATGGTTCGGATATGCTGGGGACCACACTATGCCCTCATTCGCATTCTCCTTCCCCCTCCCACCAGCTCTAGATGGTACATGTTCTGGACTCCAGTCCCGCCTTCGAGTTGGCAGACTGGTTATTCCAAATTCCTGCTCTCAGACTCCCTCCCTAACCTAACTTCACGTCTTTTTGAGCCCAAATACTCACCTTTCAGGCTTCCCGTCTCATTTTATAGAGTTAATAATAGTGTAAATACTATTTGTGCATGGGATGTAACTAGTTCTGGCAGTCATTCCCCAAAACATGAGGTTGTAGGTAAACAGACAAGAGCCCTTATACCCATGAGAACTCAAAGCCAGGCAGGGGACTGGTCACCCAGCACACTGGCAGCAGACCTTTCCCGCCTGCCATGGGAGGACTCAACTTTGTCATATAGAACCTATTCTCCATTAAGTCCTGTCCATCCTTCGAGAAACCTAGCTTTCACCTCCCTTCGAGCGGATAGTTTGATTTAAATAGGAACACAGTTAACTGAATTAAAAAACTAGAGACAACATAAAGCCTCGTGTGTTCAAGCATGCAGCACACAGTGCAAGGTCCCCCACCTGTCGTTGGAACCTGAAGTCCACCTTGTTCATTGAACTGACCCACGGGCCCCATCTTCCAGGGCCCGGAATCCTGAGAAGCAGTGCTGTTTGGTGCTGGTATAAGCACACCTTAGACAGATTTCCAGGTGTACCCCTTGGCATTCAAGGAAGTATAATTCTGCTTCCAGAATTACAGTGTGGAAAATGTTCTTGCTGGGGAGCACAGTCATTCTTTGACAATTTTAATGCCTTTGGCCTTTATTTGTACATCACAGAAATCTATTCACCATCCCTTCACATCTCTGTACTTCCAAAACATAAGACTCGTTAACGGTGTCCTTTGAGAGTCCTGCTTTGAGGTCTGAATCCCTCTGAGCAGATAGGGTTAACTCCTCATTGCCCAGGAGAGCCCTGGGTGGTCTTGACTCTGCGGCCTTGACCTCAGACACTAGGGACCCTTCTGCCCCCTGGGTCTTCAGGGCTGGCTTTGTACATGCTCCTTGTCCAACCTGACACCTTCATTAAGGAACAGTCACATTTGTAAACATGCTGGCTTTTCCGAGAAGATGTGAAGTTCTGCTTCCAAACCGGCAGGCCTGTATACTGTTGGCTGATCTACACGGAGGGAGATAACCTATTTACATACTAAAAAGGTCAGTGTTGGACAATCAGCATTTAGAGATGAATTTGCTGCTGCTTGCAACTGGAGCATAAGAATTTGGGAGAAGGTTGCAATTTTGCTGTCTCTCTATCTGTGCAGACAGCAGGCATCGGGAAATATGCAGGATGTCTGCACCCAGCACTCAGGGTGGTGATGAATGGGCTTCGTCCTGGTTTGGGACCTCTGATTACGAGAGCGTGTGTGACCATGGGACCATGCCAGGTGCAGGTCAGCCTCACCTACTGAAAACTATACAGAAATATTTGCATAATAGCATTTCAGACTCTGTTAGTAAAACATAAACCATCATAATAGAGTTTAAATTATGTGGCTACTGCTTCCTTGTCATTTGCACTGGGAAAGGTTGACTTCTAGAAGGCTCAAAACAATTTTTTATGGTCTTAAAGTATTTTAGAATAGCAGTTGCTTTATTTTGTTCATGTGTGCTGAAAGCATCTTAAAAAAATGACAGTACAAAGGCATGAGTTGGGTTTTCTCTGAAATCTTTGTAATGTTTTTGTTCCTTATCCATTTATACGTTCAAAGCAAAATAACTAGGGAATTGAATTGAGATCTCTGGCTCCATCTCAATGTTGGGATAGAACTTAAGAGTCAAGTCACTCTGGAAGGTGGAAAACCAGTTCCGTAAGCCCAGGGACAAGTAAGAGGCAGGAGGGAGGCCTTACCCCTTAGTGAGAGCAGCCAATCCTGAGCCAACAAGCAGCCGCTGCCCTCCAGGTCTTAGAGCCAGAGCTCATTCAGAGCTCTTGCTCTGGAAAGAGTGTCCATTTAAGAGTTCCAATGTCGGGACAGTCACATCTCAGCTGCAGCTGCTTCCTGCAAGTCCCGAGAGGTCATCATGTCCCGGTGGAAGCTAGCTCAGCAGCTGCCACCCACATTCCCACAGAGACCCTGTGCTACATTCCACATCAGTGTCCCCCAGGGGACCTGTGAAGCCACATGTGGACCTGAGTTCATTGTGTCTCTGGAGGCATATGAAGCAGCTTCGAGGAAGAAGTTGCTCTTTGTGGCCACTCATGTCCCAGATGGGTCCGTGGGCCAATCTGCTTAACAGCCACGTTCTGCAAGGCTCTGTGCTTCCTCTGACCTCTGATCTGGGTGGAGAGAAGCCAGTGGCAGTGACAGGCTAGCTCTTGGTTGGCATCAAACAATGTCTCCCAGAGATTTTTTGACCTTGCTTCGCAAATAGCCGGAGTCATCTGGGCCTTATATAACATCTGTTTCTCCTGACAGTTGCTTTGAAACAGAACAGTGGCGTGTCCTATGCTTGGGGACGCCTCCTGGCAGCGATGCCAAGGGACTGGAACACCAGGGTCCTCGCTGAGTGTGCACCTGTCCTATCCTGGCCCCTGGGAAGAGGGGCTGACCTAGGTGTTACTCCCTAATTGGCCCCATGCGTGTGTTTGACCCACCCTGCCTCTCTTCCAGAATACTCGGCTGAGCAGACACAGCAGGCGCTGCACCAGTCCATCTTCATGTCCTCAGTGTCAGCCCACCCCTTCCGGGACCTTCCCCTTGGCAGGGAGCAGCACTGCAAGCTCCTCCCGGGCGTGGCCAACATCCAGGCCAGCGAGGTGGCCCGATGGACAGTGGATGAGGTGAGCGGGGCAGCTCTGGGGCCCTGGAGGGACTGGGCCCAGCTGTGGGGAGTTTCTCTTAGGCACAGAATCCATGGCATCAAATTTTAGATCCACACTTCAGGGAGAAGGCAGGGCTGATTTTGAGGGAATTAGGACAGCCCAGTTGGTTTTGGCCCCCACTCCCCACTGGTACCCCAGAACCACCTCTGCTCTCTGTCACCATCAGCCCAGCACCACTTTGGGTAGAGCAGCCCAAGCCTCTGGTCCCACATCACAGATTTACTCTGGGGAAGCGCGTGAGCATCTTAGACTTGCCTCCAGGCAGCCCCTGCCTGAAGCAGCATCCTGTCTGGGGAGCACCCCCCGGGGGGGCTTCTGCAGGGCCCCAGAGGACAAACTGCTTCTCATTATGAAGCGGCTCTGGGCCACTGTTTGTCCACTTGAAGCCACAGATGAACAGTTAACCTTAGGTTTGTCTTTAAAGTGAATTAGAGCACAACACAGCGTAAGATGCTGAACCCGTGGGAAAACGGATCCAACTTTCATACCACATGCCTTACAGAGTTGGTTTTTAATAAGGACCAGGTAAGTCCTGTTGCTTGCTCTAATGCTATAGAAATGCTGCATATATAAAGCAGTTTTCTTTTAAGGAATACACTCTTTGACATTTCTTTTGATAAAGGTACTATTTCCACTAGTCAGGCCTTAATTAATTTTTTTAAATGAAGGAAACCCCTGGGTCACTCAGAGGACAAGGTAACAGCGGGGCTGGAGTTAAATTAGTCACAAAATGTTCATTGAGCACTTTCCACAGTCAACTTGACTTAATGTTGGTTCAGGCCTTCCTTTCCAGCCTGGGACCAGGAGCAGGTGACAAAGGCCATGCTGAGCTGGAGGTTCGGGGCAAGCCTGCTCTGTCCCCCTCCTCGCCGGCCCCTCACAGAATCTGCCTGGTGCATCACCCTGCCCGGCCCTCCTCGCCCAGAGCAACAAGGGCTGACACCCTTCCGTCAGCACACCCTGCGGCTCCACCTCTCCTTGCACTCTTTCTAAGTACCCCCAGAGTGCTGGTCACAGAGCCTTGACTGAGTATACCCGTGGTGATGAAATGTGATCCCAGGTCTGCCCCTGCCCCTCACTGAGGAATTCTGACCAGTCTACAGAGCGTGAAGTGGCTTCATGACCAAGCCAACTGAACTAAGCCCTGATGTGTCTGTAGTCCAGTCATGTATGGCTTTGGCCTTTGAACAGCAGGCACATTATGGGGAGCTCAGGGGCAAGTCATTTGTTCCTGACTTTCAAGCCATTCACTCAAGGTTCTACTAACTTTTAAGTTAGACTGACAGTGGCTTCTCTTCCCTCGCATCATCACCATCATGCTTAGAAAGATGTCTTGGAGAGGAGGCAGCCACCTGAATCCAGCCCCAGCCCTCTGTGCACAGAGCAGCTGAGTCCTAAGAGTGGATGAACGAGGTAGAGACACAGACCTCTGGGTGTGTCTCTGCCTACCTGCACATAATCCCAGGCTCCCCAGACAAAGTCCTTGGCATGCCTTAGGACCTGCACGGGCAGTCCTCCCTGCCTTTCCAGCCCTACCTCCCACCATGCCCCCCATGGGCTTCTCACCCTGGACTACAGTCCCCGCATGGGGTCCTCACACTGGCACAGTTGCTACCCTGGCCTCAGGTGGCCCTGCCTGCTCTGCCCACGGTCAGTTCTGGCCATCAGCACGACACTTCCCTCTGGCAGGAGACTCTCTGTGCTCCCATCTCCTCAGAGAGTCTTCATCACCAGCCTACACTCGCTCATCTGCCCCTCACCAGATGAGAGACCTTATATCACTCACTTGGCATGTATCTGGAGAACTTCTCACTGCACCTGGCACTTAGTAGATAACCCAGAAATGTTTGTTGAAGGATGTTGCATGACAAGGGCATCATGAGCTGGATTTTGAAACAAAAGTGGGACACGTCCAAGCAGAGCAAAGAAGGGCAGCCATTCCAGTCAAAGGGAAAAATAGAAGGTCATCTGGAAGTGAGTATGACGGATACACGGATGGCAGATGTCTGGCACATCCTTTACTAACATCGATAATGACGATGAACAGGCAGAGCCACGTACCCTGGGGCACAGACAGAAGTGCCCCAGGATGGGGAATGTGTGCTGGGTGTGAGGCTGGACACCGACGTGCGTGTCCATCAGCCGGCAGCATGAGCCACGTGAGGCGCCCACACAGAAAGTCTCCTGTGCAAATGCTGCTTCGAGGGGAGGAGAATGGCACCGTCTGTGGAGGAGTACATGTGAGAAGAGGCAGAGGCGAGGGACCGGCCAGGGAACACCACCACATTCCCGGTGTGGAGTCATCCGGGTCTGCACTGGGCGCTGCCAGAAGAACCCCCCGAAGTCGAGGTTGGCAGCCATCTTCAAGCTGAAAGAACACAACACAGTGAACCAGATCAGACACTGAAGGTGAAGAGCGGAAGTGAGCCAAACGTGACTCCATGCGCAGTCTCAGTACCACACAGTTTGGGACCCAGGGAGACACTATGCGAGCTAGAGCATGCATCTGGAAGAATGGGGAAGTAGTAGTGCCACCAAACGGAATGAAACTTTGGAGGAAAGAACCCAGTTTGGGGGCAGGAGGAGAAGATGGTGAATTTCCTATGGGACTCCTTGAGGGAGAGGCCCCTGCGGATGATGTCACAGCAGCGAATGCACATCTGTTCCTGGGGCAGAAATACCGCCTGGGATGTCACTAATGGATGGCGGAGCTGAGTGAGCTTTCACCAAGGACACGTCTGTCCAGGGAGAGCCTCCAAGAACAGAGAGGGGACCACAGTTGGAGAGAGAGTCCACAACAGAGACGTGTCAGTGGGAGGCAGGGGGCAAGTGTTCCATTCAGCAGGGCACAGGCCAGATGTAGCACAGGGCTCCTGGATGGGGCTGTGGAACTAAGTTTCCAGGGATTTGGAAAAAATGTGGAAAATGTGTGTATTCCTTGCCTTAAGAGAAGGGCCAGGCCTTTGTCTCAAGAGGACCATTGTCCAAAAAGAGCAGAATCTTTGTTTTAGGAGCATTAAGCAGTGACAAGGAAGTTTAGGGGGCCTCTGATCTGATGAGTCCCAAGCCTGGCACTGCAGGAAATCGAGGGCTTGGGGGGTAATGAAAGACAGTGGTGATCAAGCTGCGAGTCTCCCTGGGACAGGGAGGGGCTCACTGTGGGGGACACTGAGGGTGCCATCAAGGACTATTAGGCAGAAAGGTCACAGTCCCTGAGTTCTCTGTAGTGGATACACATGGAACCCCAGCCCTTTATTGCTGAAAGAGGCCTTAGAATATTCTAGATTAAAAATAAGAACATCATCCCTGAGGCTGTCTTCATAAGCCACCCCGTTGTGATGCTTCCATAACCATGACTTCCTTCAAGGATGCATTCCAGAGAAAGTTTGGTTTATTCCCTCAAGTTAATATATCATAGTCTTGAAGTCTCCCTACCTAGATGCTCTTGAGGACAAGGAGCATGTCCTAAATTTCTTTCAGTATTCTCACACTCTTGTAGCACGTTTCCTGGAACCAACATAGGCCCCTCAAGAAGAATCTTGGATGGGATGAGACTATGGGCTTTGTGGTGACTCTATTTGTATCTTTGAAGATAAGGCAGCCCTCAGATGGGGGTTTGCTTAGGGGGCATTCCAGTGAGTACCAACAATAGAGTTTGTGACTATTTTAGATGCCATACTAAAAATGGGACTAGGGCAGCAAGGATTTAAAAAGGCCATGCAGGGCAAGAGGAGACCAAGGGGGGTTGCTGTTCTTCTGTGTTTTGTACTCATTAGGCAAAGTATTAGAGAGGAACCACAGGAGCCCAAGACAGGATGCATTGAAAATGGACTTGTGCATCCTTGCGTTAAGTGCCATTCAGGGAGACTCAAGGCAGGAGTCTGTCTGCAGCCAAAGACGAAGAGCGAGAACATTGCCTTTTGTCTGCTCTCCTGCGAGGGAAGCCTGGGAGGGAGACCTGCTCTCTGCATTCTGTTACTTGGGAAGAGAAGCCTGCTCAGGGCCATCGTAACATTGCCCAGAGCGTGGGAGCTGGCTTCTCACTCTTTTAGGCTGTTTCTATTGGGGCAGTGATTTTCAAAGCACAGGTAGGCTGTGAAGTTGATTTTGTGGTTCTAGAGTGAAAGACATGATGAGAGGAAAGACCATATCTGTAGTAAGGGTGATTATTTTGCAAAACGTTGTTAGAAATGTGTGGGTGTGTGCAAACACTCCAGTCATGGTCAGTATGAATGAAGTGTATTTTGTACCCTGGGCCATGGAAATATTCTGTAAAAGAGTGTAAGCACTAAAGAGTAGGAACTAAAATATTTATTTATCTCTTTATGTCATTATAGTAGAGTATCTTGCCCAGAGTAGGTGTATGAGAAATGTGTGAGTGAATCAATGGGGAGGTGGATTTTATCTGGTACCCTCCCACCAGGTGTGCGCGGGCACGTGGTACCTACCAGGTGTGTGTGGGCACATGGTACCCTCCCGAAGGTGTGCATAGGCATGTGGTACCCTCCCGCCAGGTGTGTGCGGGCACATGGTACCCTCCCGAAGGTGTGCATAGGCACGTGGTACCCTCCCGCCAGGTGTGCATGGGCACGTGAGGACAGGAGGCAGCGGGTTGTATGTTAGAACCACAGGTGTGGCTCATGTATGCTCAGGGCACATATGGGTGCTTTTACTCCTTACGATCAGAAACGCTTTTTAAAGCAGCACATATAAATTGCCAGAGCCTCAACCAATTTCTCCCCAAATGTCCATTAACTTTAAAAGATGGCGGCTGCTTTAAAAGCAATCTTTACACAGGAGGGAGTGTTTTGAAAAATTCAGGATACTGCTAACTAAGCATAGCAGCCTTATACAAGCGGGCCCTTAAGAAAGGGCAGATAACAAATTCCACTGTTAAAAAATGAGACCCAGGCTGGAAACACGGTCCCCAGTGGACTTGGAGCCAGGGCAACCAGGCACACAGCTCCAGGCTCAGCAAGATCGGGAACACCACCGTTCGGAAGATTTAAGGGCACAGCAACCCCACGGAAGCAAACAGGCCTGCTGAGCTCCAAGAGGATGCCAGGAAAAGTAGGTCGCTGGGGGAAGTAAGTTGGGAAAAGTAATGGGCTCATCCAAGAGTTGGCACAGGGTCATTGTTCTTTTCTTTCCAAAGTGCTGTGTCATCCCCAGGATTAACCTACTCAGTGGCTTTCCAAGACAAAGCTGGGGCTTTCGCTGTGGGACACCCCACTCCTGAGATCTCAGGGAACCGGGCATCAGGCAGCTTCCACACCAGCTGTGCCGCTGGGAGCCAAGGCAGAAGTTGGCCTACCCTAGGCCCCAACAACGACGCCATCACCTGAGACCAGCAGACACGTCCACATAGCCATCTTGGATGCGGGCAAACAGATGGTAGCTCCCTGCTTCCTAGAGCTCATGCCCGTCTGAACAGTTCACATTTACCACAGACTTGGAGAGATAAACAGATTTTTAAGAGGAGGATGAGAGGCAAGCTTTCTGATAGTACTACTCTATGCTATGTTCAAGCTCACCACTTTCCGTTTAAAATATGTAGCAAAATGGGCTTTCTATTAAACCTCAAAATAAAATGTATTCTTACACGGAATAAATACTAACAGTACTGAATAATGAGACTGAATAATGATCAAGGCCTTTAGATATTTTTAAATTCTGGCCAGAAAAGTCAGCCTCAGTAGATTCCATGGAACTTGTTTTTGACTTTGGGAAAGGACAGACTGAATAGACGCAGAACCTCTTTCCAAAGAAGCAGAGGATTTCGGGCCAGTGGTTCAGCAATGGAGATGAGGGTGTGCTGTCTGAGGGAGGTGGGACAGGGAGGGGCTGCACCTGGGGCCCGGCTGGGGGCCACCCGACTCCCCAGTGATGCTCCACTTCCGCTCTGACAAGTTCATTATTCCTGTTAAAAACCCTATTTACCTCCACATGGACAGTGACTCCTTGTATAGCAGGAGAGGGAATGTGATTCTTTCCTGTGTGCCCAGAAAAGGACATTCTAACCCATGCAGACCATCAAAGCAACACACACCACTTTTGCTGCAAATGGAAGTTCCTGGAACGTGTATTTTAAAAAGACCCTCTCCCAAAGCTCTTCTCCTTGTGGGGAACCCGGGCTCCTCATTGCTGGCTTGGCTTTCCCACAGGAGCTGACTGAGCTATGACAAAATGTATGTCTTCTGCTAATTCCTAGTCCTGCTTTTTTATTTCTAATTTTCCTGCTGTGACATTCAGCCTCTTGCCCTGTGAAAGAGCCATCTCAGGAAAACCTGCCTGTAGAGCAGTGGCTTTGGACCAGGAAGACGTGCCCAACAACCGGACACGTTTTTGGTTGTCACAACATGGGGGTGGGGGTGCAAGTGGCACATGGCGAATGGAGGCAGTGTGGCTGCGAAACGACTGCGGCACACAGGATGCCCGGCGGCAAAGAGTGCTCAGTCCATGCCCGTCAGTAGTGCCCGACACGCCTGCCCTCCAGCAGTTCTCCTGGACTCTGCTCTGATTCCTTTTGTCCCACACCCAGCCTGTGGGCAGGTCTCAGGATTGGACTTGCTGTGCCTCCTGCCTCCAGCTCTGAGCTCTGCCCCATGCAGTGTCCAGGCCCTGGGGCCCCCCACCAGACAGCCGCAGGTGTCTTCCAGTGACGTCCTACCCAGTGCCCCCCCACGCTGCTAGATCACCTCTCAAGCTCTCTTGTGCCGGGTCCTCAGTACTGCCTGCACGTGAGCACCATCCAGGGAATCTAGAAATGCATGCCCAGCATGTGGACCGGATCCAGCCTCATGACTTTGGCGTCCCTGTGGCCTGAGCCTCACTGTCATTCCTGTGTAAAGCTGTCCAGGGGATTCCAGGGTGCGGCCACGAGAGCAAACAGCCCCTCCAGGGCTCCTTGCTGCCCATACCAAGAAACCACATGGCGACTCCCTCACTCCCATCTTTTTCCACAGCTCCCCTTCTGCTCCACGGTTCTAGCCACCTGGGACTCCTCCCTGCCGATGCCATGTGTGTCATGCGTCCTGCTTATGGCTTTGCTGAGACTCTCTGTGCCCAGAAGGTCTTCTCCGCTCGCCACCCCCCAAATCGCCCCCAGTGGAAACATGTCACCCATCAGTGCCTGTCTCAGCCTCCACCTCCCTTTTGATCCCTTTCCCGGGTTCCCGTCTGAGATGCCATCTATCCCTGCTAGAAGCCCACAGTCTTTCTGCCTCTTTTCTAGAACTTAGCACATCTGAGCATGTATCAGTGTGATGAGTAAGGCAGCCTTACTTGCAATTTTCCATTTATCCTCCCACCTCTGATCAAACCGTAAACACATTGGAAATTCCCACTTGACCTGCTCACAGATCCCGCTTCCCAGCGTCCAGCAGGGGCCTCGCCCAGCAGGAGCTGGGGTGGGGGTGGGGGTCCCTGGCCAGAGAGCAGCCTCAGGAGCAAGGGGACTGCATCCCCTCCTAGCGTCCCAGGCCTTAGAAGCTCTCTGTGAGCTCCTGCTGTCACCCGCCCCAGTTACGTGTCTCCGCAACTTGACCAGCAGCATTCCCACGCCTTCCTCAGCTCTGTGATGTCAGCCACCTGAAAGGAGCAAATCAGGTACCTCATCAGAAGAGCACCAGGCACTTGGGCAAAGCCCCTCGAAGCGCTAACGCCTCCCAGGTGCTCCCAGGCCCAAGGATGCCATTGTGTGGTTTGGGAAGATTTTCTTTTTTTTTTTTTAATTCTCCTCATCCCGCACTTTGGAAGGATGACTGTAATGACTCATGATAAAACAGACTTGCAGCATCCGAGGTGAGGAAAGCAGACACTGACATGCTGACGGCCCCTAAAAAGTAGTTCTGGAATCCTCGTATTCAATATAGCTGTGAATCAGGGGTGTGTGTGCAGGGGGCAGGGCCTGGGTTTGCGCTGCGGGTGTCGGTTCTTCGCCGCTTCGGAAGCCGGAGATCAGCCGAGGCCGCAGTGCTCTCTTCTGCCAAATGTGGGGAGGGTGAGTGTCCACTCTCCTCTCCCTGCAGGGAGCCGGGGACTCCCAGGCCTCTTGGATTGTAGAACATGTTGATACCAGGGCCTGCGCTCCCTGCCTTCCCAGGGGCCTTCTCCTTCAGAGGGGAGAGGGAAGGTTCTCATGCTCCCTTCTCGGTTGGCACAAGGCGCAGACAGCATGTGAAGACAGCTGCTCTTACAAACATCATCTCCCAGGTTTTGTCAGTGCTGCCTCCTGGGTTGCCTTTCCTCTGCGCCGCAGCCATGCCGGACCTTGCCAGAAGGGGCTGGAATCCCCTTGTAATTGGTCGTTGAGAGTCTAAGCTTTATCATGTTAGTTCACTCGGCTCCCTGGTAGCATCGCTGGGACACTCACGGCTTCCTGCTTTTCCATCCAGGTGCTGCTCTGGTCTAATTAGAAAGAAACTGGGCCGTGTGGCTGGGGAGGGAGGCAGGGAAAGAGCGGGAAATGAAGCTGAAGAGGTGATTCTCCAGAACTCCTGGTCTGGAGTCTGAAACCCTGAGTTCCAGAACCATCCCTGGCACTTCCCGGCCATGCGTGACCTTCAGAGAGTCATTGAGCCTCCTTGGGCTTTAGCTTGATTGTCACCGGTGAGGGAATTCGGTCAGCAGAGGTCCCTGGAGTCCCTGTGAGACTCAGATAGGGCCTCAGAGCTACTGAAGGGCCAGGTGCCCAGTCCTTTTCTCTGGCAGTCACTGTGGAGACTGTTACTCTCGGGCCACGCCCTCCTGCCTTCCTGATTCCACAGGGAGGACATGAGGATCAGATGAGAGAAGATTCCAGAATGCTGGCACGGCATCCACGGAAACTGTCATTGCCATCACAACGGTAACCCTGTGTAGGTCATCCGGGCAGTAAAGAGGCCACAAGAGACTGGGGCTGGGCTAATTGCTGAGCTGGTACAGGCTAATGGGCCTTGATAGTTCCTATTTCAGTTCCAAGAGTTTGAGGGATTTGCAGTATATTTTACTCAAATATTGAGTTACTACAACCCAAGAAATTATTTCAGGTGCGTGTTGTAAATCAGGCTTTTCATCTTGCACCGTAGGTGGCTGAATTTGTACAGTCTCTCCTGGGCTGTGAGGAACATGCCAAGTGCTTCAAGAAAGAGGTAAGAAATGCAAAAATTATATGTCTTTCCATAGTCTGGTCCCTGAAGAGCTTTGTTTTCATTGACTTGAGCGTAACTGAGAGCAGCTGGTGGGCCGGAGAGAGGGCTTGGGGAGGGATAGAGCCCAGCAGGGCAGTCGGGCCCGGCAGGGTCAGCCTCTGTCCTTGTCCTGCCTGTGCTGAGCTGTGCATTGTCACAGAACACTCTGGTGCCTGGCGCATGGGGCCTGCTCGAGAAATAGACTCTTTGGGTGAAGAATAAATGAACGCATCAGGCAACCCTTATGGGTGCTGTTTAGGCTCTGCTGTGATGACTTCATGCTTCACTAGGGGCAGAAGGGGTCCTGCAAGGAGACTGTGCCCAGGGAGGAGAGGGAATTTGTCTACCCCAGGGGGACAGTGGGACCATCCTGTGTGTCCCTGCTCTGTACCTGCTTCAAGAGGAATACAGATAAGCCAAAGAGCCCTTCTGTGGGGTTTCTGTTTCCTACTCCATGTTAGTTGGGAATGTCTCAAACTGCTTAATATTTGTCCTGGAATTAGTAGCCATAGCGCTAGGGACCCCAGAAGAGACTGGATCAGCTATAGAGTAATAGTGAAACTATGGTGGTTCCTGTTTATTGTGGACTTGCCCTGTGCTGGGCCATGCTGAGCACTTTACAGTTGTTGTCCTGGGTCCTCCAACAAGCAGTGAGGAGGCTAGTGCATAGCAGGAAAAGGGCAGCAGATTCCAGCTTCTGTTCATGATGACTCCATCACCATTGCTCTAGAAGTCTGCAAGAAAACTCTTCCTAGAGCCTCCAGTGTGTAGCACACACCCTCCCACTCCAGCGGTCGAGACATTCTTGGTTCAGGGAAAGTACTCTTGGAGTTTGGGGTCCTGGGCTCCTCAGAACCCAACAAGTCCTGCCTCTCCAGGGAACTCAGCATCAGGGTCAGTCAGGTAGCAGTTTGGGTAGCTGCCCGTTGAGACGTGACGGTAACCTGCTCTCCCCTGAGCCCAGCACTGCTCAGGAGTAGCTAGCCTGGCCTCGCACATTTGAGCCACGCTCTGCTTCAAGCAGTGCCCAAGACCCACCTTGTCCACAGGTGTCTGTAGATCAGGTGGCTCCAGCTTGGCTCTTATGACCAGCGGTCCCCTGGTGGACAGAACACTGACCCGGTCTCATGCCTCTGTAAAACACACACTTCCAAGAGGGGACTTTAAAGCTCGGGGTTAGCGTGTTTCGGCACCTTAGAAAGTTCTCCAGGTATTCCGTTCTCCAAATGGACGATTCTTCAACAGACATTATCATAAATGCACAAGAAGGTTTTGGGGTTGTTTTTTTTTTACCTTTTTTTTACTAACATATAATGTATTATTTGCCCCAGGGGTACAGGTCTGTGAATCGCCAGGTTTCATACTTCACAGCACTCACCATACCACATACCCTCCCCAATGTCTATAACCCAACCACCTTCTCCCTAACCCCCTTCCCCCAGCAACCCTGTTTGCAACCCTGTTTTGTGAGCTTTAAGAATCTCTTATGGTTTGTCTCCCTCCCGATCCTATCTTGTTTCATTTTTTCCTCCGTTACCCCCGACAACCCTCTGCCCTGCCTCTCAAATTCCTTATATCAGAAACATCATATGATAATTGTCTTTCTCTGATCGACTTATTTCACTCAGCATAATACCCTCTAGTTCCATCCACATCATTGCAAATGACAAGATTTTATTTCTTTTGATGACTGCATAGTATTCCATTGTATATATACACCACTTCTTCTTTATCCATTCATCTGTTGATGGACATCTAGGTTCTTTCCATAGTTTGGCTATTGTGGACATTGCTGCTATAAACATTCGGGTGCACGTGCCCCTTCTGATCACTACATTTGTATCTTTAGGGTAAATACCCAGTAGTGCGATTGCTGGGTCATAGGGTAGCTCTGTTTTCAACTTTTTGAGGAACCTCCATACTGTTTTCCAGTGGCTGCACCATCTTGCATTCCCACCAATAGTGTAACAGGGTTCCCCTTTCTCCACATCCTCGCCAACATCACAGGAAGCTTTTTACAACTTTCTTAACACTTTAAAACTTTAACTTTCCACTTTAATTTAGACTTAATTTCAAAACTGGGTCCATGGGGGACGCTTATGTCTCAGTGAGTCATTGACATGAAGGGTCTGTACCAATTCAAAAAGGTTCAGGGAAGGAGGGTTACCATAAAAACCCTTTCATTCTGTCTTCTTGGTTCTAGAATCAGCAATCTTTCTGAGCCAGTCTGTTTAAATAGGTGATGTGGGTGTAGGACACATACACGGTCCCTGGGACTCAAACTGAGAGCAGACTGGGGCTTTTAGAAGCTGTGGAAATGGCCTGTTTGGTAGTCCCTCCCCATCCTGTGAGTCTCAGGGAAGCTACCACATGTCAGACCACCATGTTTTAAAAGTTAATAAATAAGGGGTGCTGGGTGGCTCAGTCAGTTAAGCAACCAATTCTTGATTTCTACTTGGGTCATGATCTCAGGGTCATGAGATTGAGCCCCACATGGGTATCTGCAATCAGTGGGGAGTCTATCTGTCCTTCTCCCTCTTCTGCCCCTCCCCCTCCTGCTCACACACTCTCTCTAAAATAAATATTTTCAAAAGTTAATAAAACATTTATTTTGTATATATTTCTGCTCATAATGGCATTTATCATAAAAAAATTTCAATGCATGTCAGTTAAAAGGAGAAAATAAAAATGAAACCACTATCCCACAAGCCAAATCTGACTTCACTTAATATTTGGTATAAAGACTTTAAATATCTTCATTATATGTATATATATGTGTGGTCACACACGTTTAATGTTATGGAATGCAAAAGATATTTCTACATCATGTCATATTTTGTTGCTTAACAATTCATGAAAAATTTGCCAAATCATTGTTTCATCAAGATGTGAATTTCAGTGACTGCCTCATACCCCAACCTAGACGACACCATAATCCTGCTATATTTGAAATCCTGGACTGTTTTCAATATTTCACTATTACAAATAACACTAGAGTAGATGCATTGCACTTTGTTCTCTTGGGAAAAATTCCTGGAGATTTACTTGGTGGATGAAAGTAGGGGTGTTTTTTTTAAGGTTCATGATACAAATTCAGGCAAAGATTTTTTAAACATAACAGAAATTTCCCCTGTATGTTGAGTTCATATTTAACCGAGTCCTGGGTAAGAGCATGCGGTGGCTCAGCGGTCAGAGCTGGGTGGGAGAGGGTGCTGTCTTTCCCTGTAGTTGGAGAGCTCTGCAGGGAGGCAGACACCATTCAGTGTCCGTCCCCACCCCCCAGCCCCCGCCTTGAGTCCCCAGAAGTCGCCAGAGGGTAAACAGTATGTGTTTATTTACTCGCAGCAGATCGATGGCAAAGCCTTCCTGCTTCTGACGCAGACGGACATCGTCAAGGTGATGAAGATCAAACTGGGTCCAGCACTGAAGATTTATAATTCTATCCTCATGTTCAGGAATTCCCAGGACCTCACTGAAGAAGAAGACTCTCTCTCAGGCCAAGAAGCCAGAGGATAAACACACCACCTGAACGGCCATGGCACCAGGACCTTGTTCTTGCAGCAATAAAACTGGTCCACATTAATTTGATTTGAATGTCCCCATGGTCATATCCATATTTAATTTGGACTTTGAAAGCAGCTGTGGTTTCGATGTGTAGAGGGTATGACGACTGATCCCGGGCCAAGGATGCAGGGGCCGGTGTGTGGTTTGGGGACATCTTTATCTTCGGTGGAGTCCTTCCAGCTCTGATGCGTTGCAGCAAACAGACCAAAGAAGCCCACACATACACCTTCAGTTTTTCTCCTTCACCATTAACCATTTTTCAAGCATAAAACTCCAAAGCGGTGAAATAGTAGAAAAACAGCATTCATAAATACATTGTTCATGTTTTCACCAGAACATCTGAGCTTGGCTCAGATTTGCCATCTGGATGCAGTGAGTCTAGGAGATAGAGGCCTGGTGCTTTAGAAAGACTTCATGTGGGATTTTTATGTACTTTACTCAGGAAAGTGCGAGTCTTTAAAAAAATAATAATAAGCACATATTTTCATGATTCATCAATTCTCCTTTTTGTTCCATTAAGTGTTTCTTGTTTGTGCTCCCAGTGGCTCAAAGAGCACTTGGGGAACAGTCAGCCTGGGCAGGTAGCAGAAGCTGGCCAGACCCTCCCAAGGACCCCCTCACACACAGCAGCACCTGGTGGCCATCTGCATGAACGTGGGGGACCCTTGTTCTGCCACTGAGGCAGGCCCGAGGGCCAGCCACCCACCCGCGCCACTGAGGCAACCTCAGGAGAATAGGTAGCTGGCCCCGCTCTCCCTCTGAGCAGGTGTGATGAGGAGCCGTGTTACATCTTCATAGAGACAAACCATTAAAAGGGAAGTTCTCTGAAGTAGGGAGCTTGGTGGCTATGATTTGTTCGAACAATTCTGATTTCTTGTCAGACCTTATTTGTTTTGTGTAAGTGACTATATCTGACACTTAAGAGGAATCAATCCTACAATTTTGAAAGACAGTCCCCTTTTTTATACCCACAAAGTTACCCAGGCCCCCATGGAAGTGGAGAGCCCTTGTTTGAGGGGAGGGGAGTTGTGGGGGGAGAAAAGAAACAGAACTCACCCATTTGCTTCATTAAGAATCTTATGGTTGAAGAAAGTTGATTCAGCTTGGAGAGATTCTCAAACTGTAGGTCACTGAAGAAAATTCTTCTCTAAGAGGTTTGCGTGTATTTCATTTTTTTTTTTTAGATCTTCACCTAAATGGAATTTTAATATATTATTGGTTCATGTAAATTTTTGTTTTCTGTGTTTTGTTTGCTGTTTGTTTTCTGGTGGTTTTTTTTTTTTTTTTAGACTGCCATGTACAATTTAATTCCTGCTTCTGCTGTGTTAAAATTTTAATATATTTTAAATTATAATAAACAGATAAAATAAAACCCCTACCTCTATGCCTTAATGAATATGTTGTAATAACCTGTTCCCACACCACAACCTGAAGGCTTTTTTCTCAGCCACGGAAGAACAGAGCATTGCATGTGTTAGCCGGCAGAGAAGACAGCCTCGTTGAGAACCTGAGATATGTTTCCTTAGGGAAGCAGATCCAGCTGTTAATAAGTTCAGAAATTAGGGGCACCTGGGTGGTTCAGTTGGTTAAAGCATATGACTCTTGATCTTAGCTCAGGTCTTGATCTCAGGGTCGTGAGTTCCAGCCCCGAGTTAGGCTCCATGTTGGATGTGGAACCTACTTTAAAAAAAAAAAATAACTTGAGAAATTAAAATGGAGATTTTTAAATTAAAAAGACCCTCACAATTGCTCGTTGTATAGGCTCCATGGAAGACCTGAGATGCATGTTTTGTATATTTAATACTTGTCATTTCAACAGAAGGATCTAGAACAGACCAGACAACACCAAGATAAATTGGGGTTGAAGTGTTGTGTTCCTAGAAGACAGTGTGATCAGATAGAGCTTAATCCGGTATCTAGCCACCTGCTGGACACCCCGACTTGTCACCCAACATCTTCACCTTGCCATACTGGAATGGCACCTCGGATGGTCCTGTCCTTGCATCCTCACCTGAGTAACTACCATCATCAGTGAAGCTACCTGACTCAGGAAACCAAAACATCCAACTCTGTCCATCTCTCTTACACATTCTCCTACCAGCATGACCTCACTGAAGGTGGAGACCGACAGGGTGCGGGTGAGCTCCTGAGGGCTCCCGGCTGGCCCCACACACTGCCGGCTTCCACACCTCACCACCCCCCCCTTCCTCCTCAGTCCCAGCGCTTCCCTCATGCTGCCCTCCTGTGCTGGACCTCCCCTGAGCTCCTTTCTTCCTCCCAACTCGCCCTCCTAGTGGGGCTCTCAGCCAGCCATAGGCTGATTCCTCTACCCCAGGTGTTGTCTCCCTGTTAGCCCTGCCTGGGAAGACTGACTGCAGCCCACCTCCCCATCATATGGCTCCTCACTCGCCGTCCTCACCACATGCTTCCTTCCCCCACTAGTCCACTACTACTACTCTGTGGGGACAGAGACGGTAGCAGGCTTGCCCCTCACTTCCACCCAGCACTTGATGTCGTACCTGGCACTTAATCCGCCCATAGTAAGGGATTCTTGGTCTTCGTGAGTGAGGCAAGCCCATCAAAGTCAACTTCAGATCCCAGTTCTGTCAATTCCTAAGTAGGCATCACTTGTCTGTAAAAAGAAAAGAAGACCCACCCTGAGGAATTTTTTAACATCAGATCTTGTGGACGTGTGGATGTGAATGTAGCCCACACAACACACCTAAGGGGCCGGACACCCAATAGAGACGGTTCACTATAAGTCAGGAAAAGAGCAGCAACAACCATTCAGTTCTCACGCATTCTTCCAGGAATCCCCACACATATACTCCTGAAGTTTGCATCAACCCTGAGGACCCCAAAAGGCCCGCTCTTCTCAAGGTGGTTATCTGCTAGGGGGCCCAGAAGCAAGGGGAGCAGGCTCCGGGATGATCTCCACACTACCACGCTCCACTTCGACTCCCACATCTTCCCTCCCCTCACCCCATGCTCTCCAGACAGGCTGGAAACCTGACAAGTTGAAATCTTTCTCCCAGGAGGAGCCCCCGCTCAGGAGTAAGATAGCATCCAGAAATGCCCCAGGTGGTTTGAAGGCTTCGGCTACCCCCAGATACCACACTTAGTCTCTTACTGTCCTCTTTCCCAGTTCCCACCTGGAATATGTGTGAGTTGGGGACAAAGCAAAACATTGCCCGTAGGACTTCAAGAAATACAAACTTCTGGGTTATTAGAAAGAGTTCCCCTAAAGGACCATTTGTATGACACATCGTAAGTACACATCATGGGGCTGGAAATTAGATCATTAGCAAGGATACTCAGGGAGCTTAGGACCTCTGAGACCATAGTCTTTGAATGCCTTTAATTTCGGATTCTTTTTCACAGAAATAAAATTCTCTACTTCCAACAACCCACAGTCCTCCCAAGAAAAAAATCTCTCCTTAATCATCTCTGAACTACTCTTTTCTCCTGGCCTACGATTAGATCCTGACCTTGGTTAACTCAAGTCCTAAACAGATTCCAAGATTGATGAAAGACGGACCCCTGTTAACCCCAGGCTCTGAGTTGTGACCTCTTACCCTTGTGAGGGCTGACCTGAACATCCCTGGCATCTTGGTGGAATTCTCTTTGTCTGTGGAATCTCCTTCTGTTGAGTGAGGGTTGGAGGCAGGGAAGTGTCGGGGAAAGTACTTGGGCTTCAGACTGAGGTCCGGCTTGAATCCTGACTCCTGTGCCCACTCCAGAAACATTTCTTAACCACTCAGCAAATGACCAACTGGCCGCAGTACTCATTCCTTTTGAAATACTGAGTTTCCACTGCATTATATTTTTTTCTTATCATTTTAAAGAACACTCCGTTTGTCTCTGCAACTCTCGGCACTGAAAAATATATTCTTGAATATGAAGTGTTCCTATGAATATATTCTTAATATTCAAGAACACATTCTTCATGAATACTTTTTCTTATAAGTTCTTCTTAAAAACTTACTCTCCTTATAAATATATTCATGAAAAATATATTTGTTAGTAGACTCTTGAATATTCAGAATCCTTATAAATAAATTCTTATGAATAAATATATTAATGAATAATATATTCATAAAAACTCTTCCTTCAAAAAAATATATTCTGGCTATCCTCGCCCGGTCTCCGTCCCCCCTCCCCCACCCGTCCGTATGTAGCTGCAGCAGAAGCCGGGGACAGTCACAGTCCTGAGGGAAGACAGCAGGAACCCAGTGGCTAATGCTCAAGAGTTACACAGGTGACCTTGCTGACTGAGCGCTTGGTTGAATGACCCATCGCAACTTGATTTCTCAGTGAGATCACCTGCTCCCCAGTCTTTGCACCAGAGATCCCTTTCAGGCAGAGGATGGATTTCGAGTCCAGTGATCTAGTAAAACACAGTCCAGCCCCACTGCTGAGTGCCCAGTGCCCGAGTGCCCAGGCTGGGATGCACAGGCAAGTCCCAAGGGCCTTTCAGGGCCACGGTGAAGACTCAGTTCTTGAGCGATGTCAGCAGAGGACCACAGGCACATTGGATCAGGGCACGTCCCTTGGAGACCCCAGAACATTGAGAGACAAAGCTGCAACCTCCCAATTCCTATTTGCCGAGAGTGGCCATGGGAATGATTCGGAGATGGAAAAAAGTCAGGGAAAGGGTTGCAGGGTTAAAAATAATAACAATGATAATTAAGAGCCACCATTAAAAAGAAAATGAAAAGCAAAAGGTGGGAGAAACGAGGCTTCCGTTTAAAATATTTTCTTCAAATTGTTCTAAGTCATGAGATGAGACTCCTTGTGTCCCGTTTTGCATATAAGACAAAACCCATTGTTTGCCCTCCTCCGGGGGTTTCTTTTTTTTTTTTTTTTTTTTTTATTTTATTTAGTTATTTGACAGAGATCACAAGTAGGCAGAGAGGCAGGAGAGAGGAAGGGAAGCAGGCACCCTGCTGAGCAGAGAGCCGATGTGGGGCTCGATCCCAGGATCCTGAGACCATGACCTGAGCCGAAGGCAGAGGCTTAACCCACTGAGCCACCCAGGCGCCCCCCTCCGGGGGTTTCAATTTGAAATGAGATCGTGTTCCCTTTGATGGAAGAATCTAGACATCAAGGTAAATCGATGCAGGGAGAACACAAATGCTCAAGAATCCCAGGTTAGGGGCGCCTGGGTGGCTCAGTGGGTTAAGCCTCTGCCTTCGGCTCAGGTCATGATCTCAGGGTCCTGGGATCGAGTCCCGCATCGGGCTCTCTGCTCAGCAGGGAGCCTGCTTCTCTCTGTCTCTTTGCCTGCCTCTCTGTCTACTTGTGATCTCTGTCAAATAAAAAAAAAAAAAAAAAAAGAATCCCAGGTTAAACCCAGGCGTTCCCACAACAGGTATTTCACAGTTGTTGAACGGCGACTGATAGCAATTGTATTAAGTATTCCTGGGGACTGTTTAGAAATGCAGGAGCCTGTATTTTACTGTGAGTCCTGGGGCTTCAAAGGCCTTTTAGGGAAAAAAAAAAAAAAAATATATATATATATATATATATATATATATATATACATACATACATATATATATATGCATACATATATCAAGAACTACTGCCTAGTATTAACTCAGTTGCATTTGAAAAAATAAATAAATACAAAGTGTGTTTGCAGGGTCTCTTCCCAAAGAGCCCGAGTTGCTTCAGCAGCTAGCTGTGAATGGGTGGAGCGTGTGTTGCTGATGCTTACGTGGACGGGGTTGTTTCTCTAGAAACATTCCATGACCTGCGGTTAGGATCTGCTCTGCCAGTTTGCTTCAGGAGGCAGTGGAGAATCTGTTGTGTATGGTTTCTTGTTTTTTTTTTTTCAAGAAGAAGCAATTTGAATTTCATTTGGTCTGACCTCTCCAACAGAAAGAGTCAAACCAGTCAAAAATTAGTTTATTAAAGGAAAACTCACTCTGACAGGTTACTTGCTGTTGGTGATTGAATTTTTTTCTTTTATTTTTCAACCAATTTGCAAAGTTATCCTCCAGAACAACCAGCTTACTATTTCCCCCCTCTTTTTATTTATTTATTTTTTAAGAATAGATTTGTTTTTCACATGCTATTGTTAGTATTAGTTTGAAATCTGCCCTTCCTTCACAGAGATTTACCTCAGTGCCTTTGGGCCTGAAAAGTTAAGCCTAAGAGGAGAAGAGACAGTATCGCAGATACACCTCCATATTGATTCAAAAATTTTCTTCAAATGAATCAGCAGACTCACCTGAACAGATGTCCTCATCTTTGTCCGTTGTGGAAATGATTACATTCATCCCATTCAGCAAGTATTTACTGAGAGCCCACTACGTCCCAGGCACTACTGGAATTCAGAATGCATCTGCGGACAAATAAATAAAAATATCTGCTTTTGTGCACCTTAAATTCAAGGGGGGTAGAGACAGACAATAAACCACAGCATAAAACTATGCAGATGAATAGGAAGGGAGCAAGGGGGAAAAGTCTAGGGTCTGGCAGAATGTAAATACAATCTTGCTGGGGCCTGGATCTTATACACAATATGGTCAGGGGATATGCTAGGGCGAAATCCCCTGGCATTTAGGGATGCGAGTCATATGACACATACCTGCGCAGACCCAGGTGTTACTCAATTCTTTCTAAACCTTTGTTCTCACTCTGCTGTTGCAAACTTCAGAGATGGTCTCACATCTCCCCGCGGGACCTGGAACAATCCTCCGCACAGAGGTATCTCTCGATACATTTTGCTAACTGGCTGGCTCAAGAGTGTGACTATTATATTGAGTACCAGTTTGATGCTAGCAATTAAGTCATCTGTTACCTGGAAATTTCTGGTCCTTCTTCTCCCCGCTCAGATCCTACGTAGCAATTAACAAGAAGTAATCAACGACACTTGTAATGTGATTAAGTGAAAACTGTCATCAGGCGGGTGATTTTAAATACTACCATGCTTTAAATACAGACTCATTAATTTTCGCTCAGTGGTGTTCTAATATTTATTATGCATACATAAGAATTTTAAATACAAATCTGTTTTCACATTGCTATGCTTGGTAATCCTGTCCCCTGAAAAAATTATCCCGCTAATAATTCTCAAGCCCTCCGGTAGGGTAGCTCAGGTTAATAATGTGATTCACAAGAACAACACTGGACTACAAGGGACAAAAAATTGATGAAAGGTGTCAGATCAAAAGGTGGAAAGACTTGACACTTTCTGGGAGTCAACACTAAGCACCTTGAATAAGAGGTCCTGCTTTACAACTGTCTTCGATGCCCCCACAGGGTGAATTTTTCAAATTTATCAGTTTGGTGCATGTTCATTTGAAAATTGATTAGCTTTTGAGGATGTTCAATTTTCCAAAAAGTGATTAGCTAGCTAGTTAGCTAGCCAACATCTATCTGTCTATCTATCAATCATCTCTAGGCAAGTTCTCTGTAACTCGAAAGCCTCTAACAGTTTGTCAAGATATGAACTTGGGGCAGGTTACTGTTTGTGAACTCTTCAGGAAAAGACTGAATTTAGCAAGTCCGGGTGGCCTGAAGGGTCATTTGTAGCTCGTGATCACACTCAGCAGATTTCGGCGGACAGAAACTGATTTCACAATTCAATCTATATTCTGTGCAGACAATTGGAATATTCTTTCTGCTCTCAGAAGAAAACAATAAAGAAATAAAGAACTTGCTGACTTAAAAACCTTTAACTTGAGGTTGTGTACTCCATTTTTTTGTACCAGCGTTAAGCTGGGGGAAAGGATTTCTTCCCATGAATCCACTTTGCCCTCATTTCCCATTTCTCTGTGGACAATAGATAATTACACACATCCATGCTTAGAAGTAATGTCATACCTTTATCGATCTTGGTGAGGTTCTGAAAATAACATAAATAGAACATGACTTGAATGATTGGGTCACATGATTATTGTCATCTTCATTCTTCTGTTTCCAAAAAACCCTAGTAAACACAGTTGTACAACCTCCTACAGGAACTCGTTCATGATAATGCCTTGAAGAGAAAGATTATGTCTTGTGGAATTTTCTACCATGCTCAGTGAGAGCACAGAGACTTACACACGCTGGGCAAACTGAATTTAACAACCAGACAGTGTATAAGAGACACTCAATAGGTATTTATTGAAGAAATAAGAAAAAAAGATGTACATTTTCAGATCTACCTTCAATTATTCAAACTTCAGCTTAGATGTAAACATTCTGGGGACTCCTGGGTGGCTCAGTCAATTAAGTGTCTGCCTTTGGCTCAGGTAATGATCCCAGGGTCCTGGGATGGAGTCCCACATTGGGCTCCCTGCTCAGCAGGGAGCCTCCTTCTCCTTCTGCCTGCTGCTCCCCCTGCTTGTGCTCTGTCAAATAAATAAATAAAATCTTTTTTTTTAAAAAGATGTAAACATTCTGATATCTTTTAGTCCTGCAAAATCATCTTTTGTATATTTTTGAAGACCCTAACAAAGTCACCCCTTAGCCTTCTCTTTTCCAGATGACTAAATCCCCCTTGTTTTCACCTAGTTCCATAGTATTTAGCTCTGAAATTATCAGGTTTTACCTGCATTAATTTTGTTTTTTTCCCCCTGATCTCCATGTCCACATATATTCACGGTCCTTTGCTTCATTAGAGATCCCTCCCATCATCTCTGAAATGGTCCTCTAGAAGCCAGTTGTTGTCATTCTGACTTATGTCTTATTTCTGGGAAAAGTCAATAATGTCAGAGATAGACTCGCTCTTCATCCCCGTCAAGTCTCGAAAAAGTGTGATCTGTGGGACATGAGGTGGAGATAGCCCAGAAAACCACTGAGTCATGAGGCCATGACTTCCTCGCTGGAACGAACATGGCAGGCCCGCTATCCTGAAGAGAATTCTCAGGGACTGTTATTTTGTTAATGGTTTGTAAAATGTTACACCAAACAAGCATCTAATGAAGAGGTGTTAGGCAAATGAGAATCCAGTGTTCAGGCTTAAGGATGTTACCTGGGTACTTCTATTGCATTTCCTATGTTTGATGTCCCACGTGTCTAGTTATTTGAAGACTTTTCTGTTTGGCCCATTTCATTTTCTTTCTTCCCAATCTGAATTTCTCCCTCACTTACAATTAGCATCGCATGATATAAGCAACTCCAAGACTTCCTTATATTTCCTGCAGCGCCTCACCTCAGGGCTAAGATTCTGACAAATCAACAAGTTACCCAGCTACATAAAGTTGATTGTGTATTGAGCTGAATTTTTTTCTGAAGAATTTACTTTTAATCTGGGAAATGTCCATGACATAACTTGCTTCCAGTGAAAACAACCCATATCAGCTACATCCTTTGTGGTTCTGTCTCTCATGAGTATCTTAGGTCATGGGAAGAGACCCAGGTCAATGTGATCTATGATAACATGGACATGACCAGAATCAGTGTGGCCTAACCCAAACTAGGCATAGTCCTCCTTGGATAAGTATGTGAGCAAAGAGGAAAATCCTGCCTTGGTTGTTACGTTGACCTTGGGATATCCAGCCAAGAATAAAGAATTCGTGCTTTATTCCACCTAAAGTAATTACTTAATTAGGAGGCCAGTGGTGGGAAAGAAGAAGAAAAACTAGTTTATAAAAAAATAGTTTTCTAGGGAAAATTAGGGAAAGAATTACTATTAATCATTCATCCATTTGTTTATTCATCTTTCATTTACTGAGCATCTACTTAGGTCAGACACTATGCTCAGCATATAACACAAGCAGTTACATGCTTCATTTCAATCTTTGAATTATAATGAAGGAATGATCAAATAACCACATAAACAAACAAAAGTCAGAATTACAGTATAATTTTTAAACTATAAAAAGCCTTTCATAGTTCACACAAATTCTAATGAAGTGTTTCAGAAGATCTGAGATGTTGGAGTCAAGTAAAGGCTTTCTGATTTTTTTGATTGTATCCCACAGAGAGATGCCTTAGATCACAACTTAGTCTATACACACACACACACACACACACACACACTCACGCACTCACACACATTTCTGTTCAATTGTATTTTTTTTTTTTAAAGCTGGTCCTAACCCATTAAAATTGATTTCATGCCCAATGGATTGTAACCACAAGTTTGAAAAGCACTACCATAGGATACTCGACATCAGTGGCTCTCAGCCCTGGCTGAACATAGTAATCTCTGAAAGCATTTTTAAAAATACCAGTGCCTGGGCCCTACTTCAGACCAACTGAATTCGAATCTGGAGGTGAGGTCTGAGCACTGGTATTTTATTAAAGTTCCCCTTGTGATTCTAATGAGCACTGAGGATTAGTAATCACTACTCTACATAATGGGAAATGTTCTTTTAAAAAAAACAACTACCATTTTCACTATGTAAGTAATATGTGCATCTACTGAAAAAATTCAAGTTTATATTTATGAAATAGAAAATAAGTCTCTGGCTTAACTCCTCACCTCTCACTTCTGCTGTCTAGAGGTAAACATTATAAATAGTTTCTTGTGTATCCTCCCCCAAATTTGGGCATGTACAGGAATCTACAACCTTTTCACAAGTTTTGTGTTTCCAGAGAACTTTAATACTATGTTGACAAACTATAAAAATTACTGTTGGTGTTTTGATGCGATTACATTGGATTTATGGATTGATTTACAGTGAATTGATGTTTTTCCATCTTGTATCTTATTCAAGAATATGATATATCTTTTCATTTGTTCAATTTTTAAGTGTCTTTCCAGAAAGTATTATAGTTTGTTTTTAATGTATATGTCTTATACATTCATTATTAGGTTTATACCTAGGTGTCCTATCTTTTTTATGTTGTTATAAATGAGATAACTTGCCTCATTCCATTTTACAGCTATGTACTATTTTTGAAATTCTACTGAATGTGGTTATTAATTTTGAAACCAGTCCTCCTAACTGAATTATTATCTATTGCTAATAGAATTTTCCTCAATTGATTATTTCGCATTTTCTATACAATTACACAGTCTGAAGATAGTAATATTTTGTCTCCTCAGTTGAAGTACTGACACCACATATTTTTTTCTTATCTGATTGCTTTGACTGATACTTTCAAAACAATGAATTTTAATTTGGGATGGTTCCAGAATGTTACATCTATTATACAAATGACTTAAAGCTAAAACTTATGTACATAATATATAGGCATGTTAAGACTGAGGAAAAAATAGGTAAAATCACTTTCAACAATTTTCTTCAGTTCCTTTTTCCTTTAAAAGTCTGTCTGGGCACCTGGGTGGCTCAGTCGGTTAAGCATCAAACTCTTGACTTTGATTCAGGTCATGATCGCAGGGTTGTGAGATCAAGTCCCTGGCCAGGCTTCTCGCTGGGTATGGAGCTTGCTTGGGATTCTCTCTCTCCCTCTGTCCTTCTTCCCCCCCAACTCTAAATAATAATAATAATAATTGTCAATTTGGGACAGAAGACATGAATAGGCACTTTTCCAAAGAAGACATCCAGACCTGATGACATCTTGTCTTTTTTTTAGCTTTTGACAAGTTCCTCATATTTTTCCACAGTAATCTATCTGTTTTAGCAGAGCTTCCAGATAAAATGTAGGACATCCAATTAAATCTGAATTTCAGAAAGACAACCAATATTTTTTCAGTAACTATTACATGAGACATAACCCCCAAATCTTACTTATCTGAAATGTAAATTTAACTAGAAGGGGGTCCTATATTTCTATTTATTGAATCTGATGACCCTAGTTAGAAATCTCGATGTCATGTGAACTTTGGTAATATTTTTCTAGAAAATTTTATTTTTCACTTAGGTTTTCAGAAGGATCAACATAACTTTGAGCAAAGTGATCTCTTGAAATATTTCCTCATTTCTAATTTTATGTTTTCTCCTTTTTTTTTTATTGGGACAGTTAGTGGTTTGTTTTGTTGGTTAAATGAAAAGCAGCTCTTGGAATTATCTGTTCTGTTTTTCTAATTAATAAATTAGAAGTATTTGTATGTTAATGTCTATGGATTCCTCCCTCCTCCATTCTTTGGTTAATTTTGCCATTCCTTGACTAGGAGAGCTCAGGCTAGAGAGGAAATTTTGGAATTCCCAGACAGTTGCTACTACTCTTCTGAGTAAGTAGGGGATGAGAAGAAATGAGACCCTGAAATGCCAACATTTACATCCCTAGTAGAGAAGAACAAAGTCAAAAGGAAACCTGAGAAGGAGTAGTGTGAGACAAGAGTAGAGTAGAGTGAGACAAGAGCCAGGAGAATATTAAATCTCAACAATTCTAAGCTTCAGCTTCCTCATTCATAAAATGGGAATAGTAGTATCTGCCTTATCATCTTAATGTGCGCAACTTTCCCAACACATAGTAGGTGATCAGGTATGATTACTGACAGCCAGTCCGTCCCAAGTTGGAGTCCCCTCATTTGTCCTCACACCTCCCCTGTTCTTATTTGTTGTTTTGGGGGGTCCTATGACTGTGCCATTCACCTCAGTTCCACTACCATTGAACCTAGAGAAGTCACTGCTGCAGTCAGCACCATGCTCTTGGCCATCTGCCCATTTCTCTCCAGAACTTGTTCTCCCTGAGGCTCATTTTCATCAGCTGTCCTCTCTTCTGGACTCAAGGCTTCCCTTTTCCTTTTGTCTTTTGACTCACCACAACTACTGAGCTTCCAGAGACTCGACCAGGAGCCTAGTCACACAGCTAGAAGATAAATAAGTCCCAGAGATATAATGCCCAGCATGTTGACTGTCGCCAACCCCGCTGTGTGATACATAGCAAAGTTGCTCAAAGAATAAATCCTATGAATTCTCACCACAAGGAGAACACTGTTTTCCTTCTTTCTTCTCTTCGTATTGTATCTACATGAGAAGATAGGTGTCACTTGAATCTATTGTGGTAGTCATTTCACACTCTACATAGATCGCACTGTCATGTGCCTTAAACTTATACAGTGATACCCGTCGATTATTGCTCAAGAAAACTGGGGGGAAACCCAAATATTCCAACAGTGTGTCTGCCACGTAAACAGCTGCTATGCCTCAAGAAACTTGCTCCCAGGACTGTTAGACCTTTTGTCTCTTTCCTTTTCCCTATTCTTTGGATGATGAACTCAACCCAGGATGGTGGCTGCTACTTGCCATTTGTTTGATAGCGCTTTTGTTTCAAAATTATCTTCAAGTATAGAGGTTATTTACATTTAATTGTTAACATTAAAAAAATTGTTTACATTTAATTAAAGTTAAATGAAAACAATTCCTTTTCTCAGTCACAGCAGCTGGCCTACCCATGCACAGTAGCTCCCATGGCTCGTGGCTGCCATCTCTCCAGCATGGCTTAGAGAACATTTCCAGCACTGCACAAAGTTCTACTGGGCAATGCTGCCCTAGGCTATCACTTGGCATATAGAGCCAGGAACTTTGCACACTTGGCCCTAGAAAGGCAGAATCAGGCAGATTAACCCCGGGGTCCCACTCTTCTGATTTCCAGGAGCCACATCCTTTCACTGCTACTGGAGATTAGAAAAATCCAAAGCTGTCAACCCAGAAAACAGATATTTGATTCAAAATATTTCCATGGGGAGAGGAAGAAATCAGGGGGTGTCACCTGGACTGTGTTTTCTGAATCCCCTCTACATTTTTAAAGAGAAAACAAAGGAGGCAATACTTCCTGCTTTCCTCTCTGTTTCTTCTGGGTCTTGGAGTTGCTGAAGCAGATTTAAGAGCAATGCTGTTGTCTCTGCACCCAGCCTGCCTCCCAGGTTCCAGGATGGGAGTAGGGAAGAAACTGGAGAAAGGGAGGACAAAGTCACCTTGTCGCTGACAAAATACTTGCTTGAAGTTCTATATGGACCCAATGTTGGGGCGGGGCAGCACAGACTGAGGCAGGAGCCGCGGGGGTGGAGGCAGTGAAGCTGGCACCAGAGGGTTCCTCCCCTCCCCTTCCCCTTGGCCTTGACTCTCAGTTCCTTTCTCATGCAGACAGAAAGCTGGCCAAGCTCCTTCTCTGCACCCAAACTCCTTCCTCAGCTGCCAGGTCTTCCTGGAGACCGCAGGGAGTGACATCACTGCACTGCCAGAAGGGCAGCACCGCAGCCTCAAGCCCTTCAGGAAAACAAAAATAGCCAGGTCCCTGGCTTTGCGTGGAACACAACTCCCCTGTCCCCACTGCCTGGGGCTTGAGCATGCCAGAGTTCCGGGGGAAGGGCTGGCTGTGCCCAGGGCTGGACCTCCGGGGGTCTCCTGTGGTCTCCTGGGGTCGGCTGCAGACCCCTGGAGGTGCGTGACTCCCACACAGGTGCTGCTACTGCTGCTCAGGGTCATAATTTATAAGACATTCACACGTCTCACTCACCAACCTCTTTAATTTCCCACAGAAACTTGGTGCCATAAGTCCTTTTACCATCCTCACCTTCCAGATGGAAAAACCTGCACAGAAAGGTTAGTTCACCTGCTCATGTCACACAGGCAGCAGGTGGGATCTAAAGCCAGATAATCAGGGACCACTCTTAATCACTCTGCTCTGGGCCTGGCAGTCAAGTGGTGCTCCAGAAGCCCCCAGAGAAGTTGTCCAATGGGCTACCACCCCCACTTCTGCATTTCCCATTTTTTCTAATGATAGGGCCCAGCTAATGGCTAACAAAGCCAATGGGGGCCAGTCCGCCTGGCACAGAGAGACTTTGTAAAGCCAGCTCTGTCAGACTGCACTCCCAGCTTCACCCTGAGGTGGGACACAGTGGTCCAAAGCCTCAGGCTTACAGCATCTTGCGGGAAGTGCACACTGATAAATGGCTGGTGCTTTCAGAAGAGAGAGCCACGTCTGGTCCTCTGTTTCCCCAGTACTGCCTGAGAACCCAGGATGCACTAAGTCAGGCGCTGGGCTTTACGGGTCACTAACATCCATTTCAGGCAACCTGGGGCTGGCACTGAGCCTTACGTCAGGCCCCTGCACGCCCTACGTGGATTTATTCCGTGGACATCCCCTCTGCTGGTTCCTCCTGACACTGTCTCTTCTAATGACTTCCCCAGGACAAACCACATTGAGCTCAGCAGCAGCAACAGTGAATCGTACAGGGCTGGTGCTCCATGAACCGTTCCTGAATGACTAAGTGAACAGAAATGTTTCAGTGGCCTCCACTGTAGACAATAATGCCTCAGGGTTTTTTAGTAGCCATTGCACTGGGGTCCATCACCATCCTGTTTCCTCCCCAGAAAGCTGAGCCCTTGGCTCAGCCCCTGGCTCCTGGCTTTGAGAACCGCGCTGTACAACTTCTCATTCTGCCTTCCCTGCGCCACATTAAAGACAGAAAGCCAAGGGCATCCAAGTCCATCTTCGAAGGGCTGACCGAGCCGCAGGTGCATGACCCCGCAGCTTTAGAATCATGTGACATCTGAATCCCCCGAGCCTGCTGAGTCTGTGCTCTATCTGACAGCCCCCCTGCCTCCTCTGGGCCAGTGTCCGCCAGCCCCGGGCAGGCTGAGATGAGAGTCAACACCCGGGATGGTTTCCAGCCATGGGATCCCAGCGAGGATTTCTTCCTGCCAGGACAAGGCTGGTTTGCTGAGCCTGCTGGGGGCCCTCAGATAGTAATCCCTGCAGGCCTGCTTCACGCCGGCCCCTGGGGAGTCCCACCTCGCCATGTGGCTCAAATGGCTGCCAGTGACTTTTCTGTTGAAACTCAACTATCCACTGAGTCATTTTAGAACATAAAAATACAAAACCATTTTGTATGTGAAAAGCAATAACCAAATAAACCCTGGGAAAACAAATCTGCTTTCAAATACAACTGCATCGGGGTTACGATATACAAATACGTCTTCAAAATGAATAAGACGATGACTCATAGGACGTAGAGTATTGGGCAATGGACAGAAATAACAAAAGTAAAATCACACATTATCCTCAGAGAAAATAGTCAGTGTCAGTCATCAGATAAACGTCGAAAGTTCAAATAAGGCCAGACCATACGTTGACACAGAAACACTTGTAAAATGAGACAATAAGCCATGGGATCAGTGGACACTGAGACAGGTTCACATTTTGTTCTCTCTCCCACCGAGGTTCAAACCTCTCAAACGATCTGTTGAACCTTTTGTCTTTCTTTTCTGCCCTCATAACACATAACACACAGCTATATGGTGCCATCTTCACACCTGACAGAATCTGTGCTACCACAGATGATCAGTGAGTGAGCTCCTTGTGGTTAAACCCACTGCCGAATCTTGGGTCACCATTCTGCCTCCTTTTCCAGCTGCCTTGTGCACTGATAACCAACCCCTCACTTTTACACCATCATGCCCTCTGCCTCTTCATTCTACCCCTTCCACCTCCCTCTTCTGTGAGGGCTTCTCGTCTGCTGCCTGTGTCTGCCAGCCTCCCTACCACTCTGACCCTAGAGATCTCGCCGGACCATCTTATCGACCTAGATGGCAGGCTGTGCCTGCGGCAAGAGCTGCATGAAAGCTGATCATTTGTCACCCCTTTGAACAAAATATTCTCTAAATAATTGCTTGACATTTATTTAAGGCAACGCATGCATGGCCCACACAGAAAAGTCAAAAGCCCTACAGTTGGTCAGATGCCCTCTTCAGAAGCAGACTATTATCTGTTGGTCCTTGAGGATCTCCCACCTCACCCCAGCTGACTTATCAGAATATTCCTCCCTGACGAGGGTTCTTGTGAATGTAATTGTCACTATCTTGTTGGAGAGACTTAGCCCTCTCTCAAGGCTGGAGTCCTGGCCCCTTCACTCCATCTCTGTGGATTGATGACTCTTGAATCTATAGTCTTCTACCTAGATTTCCTCCAGACCTACGGATATGAGAACTCACTTGGCTTCCAACTGTTCCTCTTCAAGTTTGGAATGTTCAAAACCAAACTCAGGGCATCCGCTCCCTGCCCTCTGTACCCTTCTAACCAGATCCTCTGCCCGGGCACCCTTTTTGTCTGGCTAGCACCACCACCCACCCAACTGTAGACATCCAACAAACTCAAGGGCTTCCATTGACTGACTCTGCATTCATCTGCTTTCCCTCTATCTAATTGGTGACTAAATTCTTTTGATTTCATTCCCTCAGTAACCTGGGAACTATCCCTTCTACTCTCACTGCCATTCCCCTATTTAAAGGACAATTTTCTCACCTAGTTTTCTTCTGTAACCTCCCAGCTGACTTCCATGGCTCTGGGCTCTTCTCACCTTTCGTCTGCTCTCCACTTGGCAGCCCAAGTGACCTTTATACAATGCAGATTTGACCCCTTCCCTCTCCTACTGAAGACCATCCAATGGCTCTTTATTATCTCCAAGATACTGACCAAGGTCCTCATATGCCTCAGTAGAGTCTTATAATTCTTGCTGGTGCCTGCAGACTTGTGTCTCTGACAACTTATTGCTCAGTATTATGCTTCTTTCGATAACTTTCAGTAACTTGCATGTGCCTATACCGTCTCCCAAAATCTTTGTGCATTTTCTTTCTGCTGCCAAAATAGTCTTCTTAATCCTTGCTGCCCCGGGGTCTCAGCTTGGACACCCCTCCTTCAGCAAGCCTCCCGGCCCCCAGTGGCCCCATCAGGAGCTGGCTCTGTTGTCCAGCAGCACGGGGACTCACCATGTCCTGACACACGGGGCACCATACTATAAGCATTTCCTATGTTTCTTTGTGCCCTGTGACCATATGAGCTCTCTGGGGGTTCCGGCCGGTCTTTGTCCTTCCCTGATAGTCACGGATCCAGGGACAGAGCTAGGCACTGCCGTTGATCAGTATGCACTGAAAGAATAAAAGGACTATGTTACCAAACTTCTAAAATGTGCGTGTCCTTCTGAGAATCTATCTTGGTAATCACAAATATGGTTGCTAGCTTCTGCACAAATATGCTTGTTTAAAAATTATTTATAATAGAAAAACACTAGAAATAACAAATGTACAGCAGAGGAGGAACGGTCAAGTTAACGGTGATGAATCTATGTAAAAAAATGCTAAGTGGGCATATTGTATTTCTTGTCATACAATATTAAGGGAAGAAAACATAGAAAGCAAAATGTGTACTGCAATTTAATAAAAAGTAGATTTAGTGCAGGAAAAGATAGGAAAGGAATTAGGCAACATGGTAAGAAATTATACCTTTAAGTGATGGGATTGCGGGTCACTTACATTTTTTCTCTTTTTCTATATTTTCCAAATTTTCTTTTAAAAAATATTTTATTTATTTATTTGTTAGAGAGAGAGAGAGAGGGAGAGAGAAAGCACAAGCAGGGGGAGCGGCAGGCAGAGGGAGAAGCAGGCTCCAGGCTAAGCAAGGAGCTGGATGCAGGAATTGATCATAGGACCCTGGGATCATGACCTGAACCCAAGGCAGGTGCTTACCAGACTGAGCCATGCAGGAATTGATCATAGGACCCTGGGATCATGACCTGAACCCAAGGCAGGTGCTTACCAGACTGAGCCATCCAGGCATCCCTATTTTCCAAATTGTCTTAATTGAATGTTAATTAGCAATATTTTTCTAACTGGAAATACACATGGGTATGTTTGTGGGCACAATCAAGCCTGTCCTCTCAGACTCCCCAGCACTGAAAGATCCAGCTCATTTGGTAGGACTCTGGGTCCCATTTGGGGAATGACTCTGCCAGGGACAAGCTATGGTGCCCAGCAGGATGTGTCCATCACACCAAAATTCTGCCAAGCTCCTTGTCTGGCTTCCTTATTAACTTTGAGGCCCCCATCCATATCTTATTCTGCCCTTCTGTACCAGAACACCTGAGGCCTCTGTTCCTCACCACTCTTCCCTCTTTCCAGCAGCCTCATCCAAAGTGCAAGCAGAAGTTTCTCCAAGTTCTTGGATTGGTCCTGAATCACAATGACGGGGAAAGCATTAGAATCACTCAGGTAACATGGGGTCTTGACAATGATTCATAATGGTGGTACGGGATTTCAGATCTTCCAAGCAGGCTGTAGGAGGAGGCTGAAAATTCTCAAGCCAGAAACTTTGCAAAGTTGCTGACAGTAGACGTTAGCTCTCCAACAATGTCATCTGAATCTGCATTGACAAGGAGAGGAAAAAGTGTTCCAAAATTTCTCTAGTTGATTGGCATAAGAATATACCAAAACCATGCCGGTGAATGTGGTAGCCCACGCTCGGTGCAGGGAACAGCATGGCAGGGACACTCTTCCACTGGTTACTGTGGCTCAGGTGCAAACAGAGCAGCAAGAGAAACTCACACTTATCTCTCCTTCAAATACATAGACATCTTAAAAATGTTTGCAAAAACTCTTCCGCTACACACATTACCAGTGAGGCCCAGGTTAGGACCCAAATACCCCAGGCGCAACTCTACTTCTATACTCCCTGGAGATGTCCTGAAAATCATTCTGTCCTTTCCTCGATCCACATGAAACACAGACAACTCGTCCTCTTTGAGAAGTAGAGAAAAGGGTCATGGGCTCGGGGTCATTTTGAGAAAGTGGAAGTACAAGATAAGATGAAAAGCAAGAGACGGGTACTTTCATATACCTGCAATGCTACCTCTCTTGGGGTGACCCTGAGCCTGCCCCAGTGACTTGCCCCCTGACAACACACTCACCACCCTCACCCCCACTCACTGACTCCTCTCTCCTTAAAGCTTTCTCCTTTCTGAAATGATCTTTTCATCTTTCTGTCTCCTCCTGAACTTAAAAGTGCCAATGCTTTACCTCCGATTTCAAATATTCCTTATGAGACTTGTTGAACTATTACTTCTTATTTGTGGCAGACATACACAACATCCTACGAATGTACAACCGCTTCCTCCTTTCTCTTCTAAGGAGGGGGGTTCCCCAAAAGATCCTGCTTTGGCCCATTTCTCTTGAATATATAGAGAGCTAGGGGTATCCTAGCCGCACATGGTCTGAGAGGGAAGGACAAAGAAATTCAGAGAAGAAAAGAGAAGGGAGAGACATGAATGGAAGCTATGGGGATAATTTGGGGAAAGAGAAACAATATTCAAGGAGGATTTTTAGAAAGCTTCACTTCATGATGCAGGACACAATTCCCACCTTTGTCTTCTGGGGCCCACCCTTCAGAAAGTTTTAGTAAGAATTTTTCACAGCATCCCCTCGTGTGTTTATTTGGACGGAACAATGCCCTGAGACTGACCTGAAGGTGGAAACTTACTGGATACATTCAAATTATAGAGTGTTACAGAAATTCCCTTACGTAACTTTTCACGTGTGCATGCCTTGCCTCTCTAAATTATATATTTCCTGAAAATAATAATTTGAGGTTATACAATTATATTCTGGATCTCTAGCATATTACCCACCACTGTGTCTTACATGTGATAAATACTCATTAGATATTTTATTTCTTGATTGACAGGGTAAGCATGTTGGCAAGAATTATTATAATTTGGTACTGTGAGGAACCAATAGCTTACAATGTGAGAGAATCAAGAGCTTCAGCAAAAAGATACATTTTTGTTGGGATTTTTTTTTTTTTAAGATGCTACGCAGAGGCTAGTACAGGCTCAGTATAACTGTGTTCATATTAACCTTGGAAGAAAAATGTAGTGCTCAGTGCTAGGCTCAGAGAAATACAAGTGCCTATCAGCCCCTGTGTGCTATTGGTGGTGTTACTTCTCAGGCAAATTATTTTCAGTAATTGTCAATACATACCAGATTGCCAAGCAGAGCAGTCTCTGAGAAGACCCTGCCTCAGGCTTAGAAAGGTGGTCTCAGGGGCAGAGAACTGTGGACTAAGAGGATTCTGAGCAGTTGGAACACTGGTAAATCTTTAATAACCTGAGTAACTGGCCAGCAGGCTATGCCAATCTCCGTGGTGTAAGCGCTCTCACTGTGGCAGATTTCATGACGTCATGGAATGTGGAGTTGGAAAGAGATGTGCATAATCTGCTCTTTGGAGCCAGCACAAGCCAGGTCCAGCACACCACCAATCCTATCCTAAGGATATCCCCTTCTGCTCACCCAAACAGCAAGTCTACAAACTGCAGGGGTGTGTTTGTGGGGGTGTTTCTTTCAGAAACAGGAGGCTGAGACTCAGAAAAGTTACACAAGGCACCAGGAATTACGTTTAGAGCATTACAAAAAGGCAAAATATACGGAGAATACAAATATAAGTTCAGTCAACCTGCTAATAAAATACACCACCTTACAGGGAGCATTATGTTTGCAAAGACCTCTCAAATTTCATTACTGCCCTGGGCTAAAATGAGTACTCCAGGGGAGCCAGAATGTCAGAATTATATACTGTTAAAACCTCAGAGGTCATCCACCTAGCTCCTTTGAGGAATGTGATTTTGCTCTGATAAGCACAGAACAAGGAAGATGTTAGCACCTGAACTTAGGTCAATCACCTGAAGATTCCTCCTCTGTGGGCCCAAATTTTTTTGCCTCCAACACTCCCTTGGAACTCTCTTCTGCGTTTTGTTTCCCCCAGAGCCTAACTGAGATGTGCTAACATGCACAGGTCTGGTGACCCACAAAACTGGCAACCAGCTTTCAACAACCGAGAACCTGCTGTAAGTCAATTGTGTCTGTTTAAAGCAATCTCATCCTGGTGTGTGCGTCGGCAGTGGTGGTAAGGGTCTGAGCAGCCATGCACCCCCACACCCGCTCTCCATCATCACTGCCCCGCGACCCACTGCCTAGCCCCAGCCTCATCCCTGTACCTGCCAAGGGAGAAGAGAGACGGATAAGGGCTGGCAAAATGTTCTCTATTCTGATCAACAGGCCCTTTTCTAAATAATTAATGAAAAGACCTACTCTACAGTAATTCTTATAAAAGCTACCAAAAAAGAGTCTATAAGCCGGAAGAGATGCATAACAATACTCTCCCTTTTAGGCAAAAGAGGTCACGGACTGAGATGTATGGGGGAGGGTTTTGTACTTCACATGCTCATGCTGATTCATATTTCCAATGATCTCTGTTACCTTTACCCCAGAATGTCTGTCCTTGACCCAGAGCTTGTTGGGTTTTCAGAATTCAGCCTCTCAGGAAAGAGAGCCAGGATCTGAGAGCTCTGAATAAATTATTAATAAGCATTAATAACAGTACAAAGGGGTCACACTGACTGAACTTCTACAGCTTACATACTTCCATTGTCCATCCCATTGACATGAGAAATGTCAATCTTGTGCCACAAAATGATCCAAAGCAACCTTCTGCCTCTGACACGGGAACAAATAGGTACTTTGTGGAAGAGCTTAAGGATGCTCCAAAAATTTTCCCTAAATAACAAATTTGGCTTTGTGTTTCACTTATCTAACTAAATTTTTTGACCATATTTATTTTGTTCAGTCAAAATGGGCCATATCAGCCAAATTTTAACACTCTCTGTGAGAAAAACAGAATTTCCTTACCAGTTTAGCCTTTAAAATACTAAGGGAGGGTTCAGCTGAAATTTAGTAAAATGTGTTGAGTTGAATAAAAATAAAGATCATGGATGTAGTTTTATAAATGCTAATGATGTCTGTCTTTCAGCTCTAATCTCTGTATCAAAAAGTTCACAATTATTATAGCATCTGGTCTGATGATATATTTTCCTGCTGCTTTATTCCTGTTAGTGTTTTTTTCCCCTTAAATTCTATTTTGCACTAGCTATCTTTTAAAATTTGGTTACTACGTAATTACCTGGTGTGCCTTTTTTCTTGTCCTTATTCCTTACAGATCTGTATCATTTTGTTTTACAGATGTTTCTTTCAAGTAGAATACAGCTGAATTTTTTTTTTAAGAGTTTAAGTAAAGTCTACACTCAACGTGGTACTCAAACTCACAACCCTGAGGTCAAGAGTTCCACATCATTCTAACTGAGCTAGCCAGGTGTCCCAGTGGAATTTTGTTTTTTATTCATTCTACTAGCTTCTTTCTTAAGCTAATAATAATCATGCTTACATTTGAACTAATAGACCACAGGTTGTGTTTTCTTTATCATCATTTAACCACTCATTTCCCTCCTCTTGTCTTCTGTTGAATTTATAGAATTTTCTATATCCCAATTTTTGTCTCTCATGGAAAGTTTGGAAGATGGAGATTATATTTATATTATTTCTGTAATTTTTTAAAAAATATATAACATACATACTGAACTATAACTTTAACATATTTAACTATTCAAAAGGCATTTTTTTCTGCTTTACTAAAGTCATAGCCCCTCCTTAGTTATTTGCATCTTGTAATCTACTGTTACTTATATTTAATAACATATTTTATTAATTGCTGCCTTTATTACTGTGTGGCTTTTTGTCTATCTCACATCAGGTCTCCTTCTTCCTGATGAGATATAACCTCTAACAGTGAAGGCCTCTGATTGGTGAAGGTTTGTGTCTTTATATGCCCGAAAATATCTCTATTTCATATTCAGTCTTGAATGATAGTCTGGATGGGTATAAAATTAAAGTTTAAAAACTGTTTCCCTCAGTATTTGAAGTCCATTATTTTCTGGCATCTGCTGCTGGTGAGAAGTCTCTCTCACTGTCATGCCTTTGCAATAGTCTGTCTTTTCCCTGGTAATTACCATGATTTTCTTTCTGTTTCTGATACTCTAGATTTTCATTCTGATGTCAAGTTAGAGATTTATTTTACTTAACTGTATTAGCATTTGTTGGTTGCTTTCAATCTGAGGACATGTCTTTCTTGGATTCTGGAAAGCTTTTAGCCATTAGATCTATCACATATCTACCACATATCTTAACTTCTCTTTCATGTTTTTACTCTGATTCTTGATGCTGCATTCTGGGTGGTTCTTCAGTATGGGCCTTCAGTCCATGCATTCTCTCTTCATGTCCAGTCTGGTGTTTAAATCATTTATTAAGTTTTAAATGCCAGTAACAACCTTTTATTTCCAAAGTTTTAAATTGATTCCTAATCATGTCTACATGACCTTGTTTTATTACTGCTTGGTTTTGTTTCACAATCTTTTGTTCTTGTTATGAATATTCTTCCTATATTTCTCTCCTTGAGCATCTAAACTTACCTAATGTTAATGTGTTTTTCGGACGGATAACCTGTTTCAACGCCTGGACTTTATTCACATTTATTGTCGGTTTTGTTTTCTTTCTTAGCATCAATATCTTTGTGTATTTTACAAACCAAAAAAGCCTTTTGATGCCTATAGATTTGTAGGATCATTTTGAGGTGTTTGTTTGGTTGTTTGTTCTGTTTTTATGTCTCCCTTTTTCTGTGTTCCAGACTCCCTGCCCCTAAGTTTGGGGGCTGTGCTCATCCACCTGCCTGTACCCCCTGCCCGGAATTAGGTCTCATGTCATTATTCAGACCCCTGCTCAGGAGGGCATATCCGCCACATTCTTGGTCAATGGGAGGTTTCATGAGGCTCGTCGCCCCACTGGGTCACATGTTCACAGCTTCCTCTTCTGAGCCTGCTGCCAGCCCCCACGCAGGTGGAAGGCTGTTTCCCTTCTCCTGCAGGAGCCAAACTGTACCACCCTTGCCTGCTCCCAGTCCCAGAGATCAGCAGGTCCATAGCTCTGCCTAGTCACTGTTTTGCATTGTGGTTCCATTTCTAGTCTGGAGGGAGGTTTATACGAAATGTTAAGATAACTATGGTTATTCATTTTTTCCTTTTTAAAATCAATTATTGCTATATGCTTGAAGAATGTTAATACTTCAAACTGAATTTACTGCACCTTCCTATCCACTTACAACAATAAAAATCAACATTCATTAAATTATGATACTACTTATGCGTCAGGCATTGTGCTAAGTATTTTCATATCTTACCTCATTTACTTCTTAAGATACTTCTATGAGGCAGGTGCTCTTCTGTATCTCTATACCAGAAGAAATCAACACTCTGTAGAATTTAAGTCACGTGTTCTCTGACACATATTCCGGCCAGGACAAAATGGGATTCGAATCTAGTATGTCTGACTTGAAAGTCAGAGCTACTGATTTTGATATGGTGAGGATAAGAAAACATCTCTTGATAATAATCTGACTTTACTGACTTTATGACCTGGAGAAGAAGCCACAAGGAGAGGGAGAATGTGGGCTGTGGTTCTGTGGTGCTGGCTTCTAGCTAGAGTTCATTTACTAACTACCAGAGAGACCTGGGAAGTCGCTGAAGCAAGCGAAGTATTCTCTCTATAAAATGAGACTATTAACAACTGATTTTTCTCCCTGTTTCCTTATGAAGGATATATATATATATATATATATATATATATATATATATATACACACACACACACATATATGTGTGAACATATATGTGTGTGTATATA
>NW_019154092.1:11073313-11079852 GCF_002288905.1 Enhydra lutris kenyoni
ATATATATATATATATACACACACACACACACACACATATATGTGTGAACATATATGTGTGTGTATATATATATGCATATATATATATATCAGGTAATATATATCAGATCTAAAACATTTTTAAAACATGAAATATCATATATTTTATATTTTTTGTTGGTTTCAACCTTTTTTCCTGTATTGAAACCAAGAGATATCATGAGCAAAGTTTATATTATTTTCCTTGAATATATTGCCTTATGCTTGCCCACACTAAAGCTTGTTTGCTATTTTGCTACCCACTTGTGAAACCTCATGAGATCTTAACAATTGTTTATCCCTGCTTGACATTTCACTTCCATCTTTAATTTTGGAGATCTCACTGTGTACACTCTGATCCAAATCACTTATAACACTATTAAATAAACTAACATTTTTTTCCATCCAGAGTAGTAACTACTTTCTTCTATCTATTATTTCTTATTAAGTTAATTCTTTATCTACAGCAAAACAGATACCCCACCCCCACACACACACACCTCCCGATCAATGGCCAATGTCTTGATGGTTCCATAGCTTTTTATCAGCATTTGTTCCCTTAGGGAAACATCCTAAAATGGGAAGACCAGCCTATGACGCAAACCCACCTTGGGCATCTACAGTAGCCTGACTGGGGCCGGTTACTTAGCACCCTTGACTGACAGTTTTCTCATCTGTAAAGTGAAGTAACACACATCCTTAAGAAAGGATGCAATGACTTTGTAAGTCCAAGTATCCCAAAGGCCAAGTAGGGTATCTGACACAGAGTTGATTTTTGTTAAATGCAGATTATCTTCATCACTCTCTGAAGCCTGAAAGTATTTCTTTGCAGCAAACTCATAGAAAAGCACATGTTGACTACATTAACCATACTCCAGTGATGCAAATAACTTGCTTCTTTCTTCATTTTTATTGCACTGTCAAGTTCAATAAAGCAGCAACACACCTCGATGTTCAATGTTGATAGATAATGATGACTCATTTCAGACTCCAACAAGCATGTAGGCTTCATTTTCCACATAAGTGGTGGTCCATTGTAAAGTGACTCTGAAGTATTTGAAAGGAAAAAGGTGCAGGATTCTGAATAAGGATGGTGACTGTGAGGAAGCCTACAGATGTGTCAGTTTCAAGCCCCGAGACCATCAGTGACACTCTCTATAAACTATGGACAAGTGGTTTGTGTGACTCATGGGTGGCCACAACGTGATGTCCAGCCAAACTCAAATCTATCCCAGAGAAATCACTGAACTTGGCAATCATGTTTCATAACCTATGGTTCTATAGGCGGTAGACAGAAAGAGAGGAAGCCTGAATAGAACTTTTAGGAACTTTCTGGTCCAGGGTTTCCTAGGCTGAGTAAGTGCTAGCATGTGTGTGTGTGTGTGTGTGTGTGTGTGTGTGTGTGTGTGTATGCACACACACATGTGTAGGGACTCAGGGAAACTGGAACTAACTGGGGAGAAGGGAAGAAGAGAAAACAGGAGGGAGGAAGGAGAGCTGGGAAGGGAACAACAGGGAGTCTCATCGCTGTCTCCATTTACCTTCCTCTTAAACAAGTATCCCCATCACCAATATGTGCTATTTTTCTAACTGCATATTTCCAGAAAGTTCTACTGTCAGGTTCAATAAAGCAGAGACTTCTCTAATTTTCCATGTGGATAGCTAATGATGACTCACTTCAAACTCCAACAAATACGGAAGCTTCATTCTCCACACAAGCAGTGGGACCATTTACAGCTAACTTGCTAAGTGAATATTTCTGCATATTTCCAGAAAGTTGCACAGATTTATATTATTGTTAGTGTATACTATAGGAAATAGCATAATTTCTTCCTAGAGGAAATGAGATATATTTGCAGGCTGTTCTTTCATAACCATATTTATTTGCACAGTAGATTTCTTTCCAAGTCACTGAGTCATATCTTCCCAGACACAAAACTGAAATCTCCTTTTCTTTTTATCAGGAGATTGACATTCTCATATAACATTTCATAATAAAATGTTCAAAGGTCACATTTAAAATATAAGAAATGTATATGAAATAAAGTCATTGAGAACTGGAGGTATTACAAGACTCAAGCTAATCAGCGGCTTAATAAAAGGACCACAGTAACTGGGAGAATAGAAATTCGGATGAAAGCCCACAATAAAGCCCCTCCCTCACTTTTTATATGCTTGACTTCTGGTATTTTCGGGGTCTGCCCAGGGAAACCTCTTTAACCAGATGAGTCCAAAACTTGTATTTTTCCCACTTAAATAAAAGTGTGCTGCATGGAATAAAGAGCCTCACATTTAAAATAGGATGATTTTATATCTGTTGTAGCCACCTTTCATACTACTACGGGTTTGGCACAGTGCTGAAAATTCCATTAACTTCTTGAAAGACTGGCATCCTTCTGCTTGGCACTTACTGTTATGTCTCCAATGTTTGTGAAACCACCATCCTATATCATCTCAGGGAATTTTCTTCAGGGAAACTGAATTTATGTTTCTATTATCCCTGAACACATGCGAAATTTTGTAAAACGAAAATGCAAAGTATTGCAGGATTGGTGAGCAGCCCTGAAATTCTGTCCTCCAAATGAAGACGTGTGTAACAATTAGAGAAAAGCTATGGCTTCCCAGTTAAATATTACCCTCAGCTAAGAACCAACAACTTTCATTATTAGAAGGCACAAAAATAAGTCCTTCCCTACTTCTTCCCACCCACAGCCCCTGGAAGCTTCCAAGGAGTCATAACCCAGATGTCACTGCGGCTTTCCCAGACTCTTAGGAACTGTATTAGAATATGTTCAACTCTCTATAGAAGCATAAAGCCAGAAACCTGTGAATTCCTGAAACTCTTAAGTTCTCAGAGCTACTTTTTCACTGGTTATCTTGCCAGACAGATGTGAAATTCAGCTTCTTCAACACACACGCGTGCGTGCCTCATTATACAAAACCAGTTTTCTTGAAGGTTGAAGGATCATGAAAACGGACACATAGTCAACCTATTTCAAATGACAAAGCATCCCACTGTACATGTGGCTGTCTTTAGACATTCTTTCAGCTTTCCTCAGTCCACAGTCTCCATCACGGTGGTTCCTCACGGACCCTTTCTCTATGCTGCCTCTCTTCATTCCCTTGTACTTCCCGGACAGCCCTCTGAATTCTTCCCCCAGCATCTCCTGAAGATAAAGAGCTGTTCCACACACACCGCCCCCCACCCCCAGGTCCTGCTCCCAAATGCTGGGGGTGCTGGACAGACAAAAGTGCCACAGGGTTACAAGGACCCTCTCCCTTCGAAAGACAAAGCAGTTGCACACATCTTTTTCCCAATACGCAGCATACATGTCCCCTAAGGTTTTTCTGTCTTCTTAAAAATTTTAAAAAACATTTTACATCTTTTTCACTTTCTGTCAGAGATTATCAAATACATTTGTAGCTTATAAGGCTTTAGTGTCATGGTTTATTGACATAACAAATAAACTTATTTGCTCCCCCAATGGGAATCTTACAGAGGGCTTCTTTCGCTCTTTCACAATTTGACTGATAAATTGTCGGCAGTAAGACTGATAGTAATTTTCTATATGTTATACGTCCTGATCGTGTTGCCACGAAGCTTTCTTAGGTCTTGATGAATAAATGCAGAGTCTCACGTGGCTTTGGGAGGCTTAGAAAAACAGACTCTCCCACAGTTGCAGGGCAAGTTGCTGCCATTAATCAATGCCAGACTTGGTACTAGGTATTTACATCATTATATTATTAAAGTCAGCATGTAGTTGGTTTTGAGAAATGTTCTAAATATATATGTTTAATAACTACCTCAGGATATACTAGCAGTACCATTTTTAGTATCAAGTAGATTTTTTTTTTAAATCAAGTGACCCCATTTCATAGTTTTTTTTCTTTCATACTGGAATTCACCCTTTTTGTAACTTCTCAAGTATCAAGACTAAATTTTAATGTCACCCACTTTCATGGACCACTGCTAATTGGGAAAAAGTGACCAAAACCTAGTATGCCTTCAGGAACATTCTCAAATTAAGGTGCATTTTGTTCATCGCAAGTCTACTTATATTAGCTACCCAGTCTCTGTAGACTGGATCGTCAGGAGAAGCCTCTCTGAGGAGGTAATACCTGAGCTGAGACATTAAAAGACTGTCATGGAAAGATCAGAAGAAGAGCAAGTGTCAAGGGCTTCAGGGGAGAACACACCTGGGATGTCGAAGGGGCCAGATTGGCTGGTATACTGAGCGAGGGCCAGTATTCAAGAGGCAGGCCGGGGCTAGGTGCCACAGGGCTTTGAAGTCAGGGTAAGAAGGCGACCTTGATCGTCAGTGCAGTGGGAAGTCATGAAGGGATGGAAGCAGTGAGGAGGGGTACTGATGTCATTTCAGTCTTCACTGATTGCTCTGGCTGCTGTGAGGAGAAAGACCGGAGGGGACGAGGGAGAAAGTTGATCTATAGGGAGGCTCCTGCCCCAGTCTAGGTGAGAAATGATGGGGTTTGGCCCATAAGAGCAGATGAAGAGGGAGGAGGGCAGAATGGGGACATACGCCACACAAATAAATACCACACGACATAGGTACCGAATCAGATCGCGCCACAATGATGCTCACGCATGGCAACAATGAGTGTCCATTTGAAGTCCTTGGTTCTTTGAATGGAAACATAGCACCAGGTTCCCTCTTGAGAACCGCTGCTTTCAAATATTCTAGCAGGCATGGGGGGAGTCCCATTTGCTCCTTTACATCAGTAGGTGAACTTGCAGAAGGATCGCATGAACTATTTTCATCTGCAGAATGTTGGAGGTAATTCTCGCGCATCAGTGCCTGATGAGGCTTAATTAGTTAATGCTTATAGGGTGGTTAAAAATGAAAAATGAAAAATGTTTAAATGTCAACTCTGACTCTGCCTAATTGTATTGTAAGCACTTAGCTCAGAAGCTTGCTGAGCATTCCTCTTTGAACCGACAGCTATCCTCAAGGGATAGTAAGAAGGTAGGAGCGGCCTTTTCTAACTGCAATCAAAAGTCCATCTATCACTTCACATCCTTCTCCAGAAAGGATATAGGAATCAAGTCCCATGGAGAGGTTCTTCATTATCTTCTAGAACACCATGCTAAAGGGTCATTTCTATGAGAAGATGATGCCTGTAGAAATACCACACTATTTAGTATTATTAGAGAATAAACATTTCCATAAACCGTCTACCTTGAAGCACCAAATCCTTCTTATTTTAACTAATTCTGATGATATCTCTCTTAAATGTCAGGCACACTTCCCTACATGTAGGGAAGTATTTTCTATATGACTTCATCTTTTTTTTCCCCCACATTTCAGGTTCACGATTCCAACAATGAGTACCATGTCATAACTGTGAGCAAGTGATACCTACAGAAGCTGTCACATTCCTGAGTCACCACTACCACTAACTGGTCTGTCCTATGTGGCTTTTTTGGGTAGATTTTCCATCATTTATGGTCAAGTCATCCATTGTCATTTACTGTAACTCTCATGTTCACTCCAATGAGGGAGGCTCATCTACACCCAGGTGACCACAGTGCTGTTTGGAGCGGTTCCCCAGAAGCAAACTGTTGACTGCATTGTAGAAATAATGGGGTGCTGGACACATGCTCCTTCCTTCTGATGATTGGCTGGCTACAAGTTCCCATCCCTTGTATTCAAAATACATCTGGCTCCTTGTTATACTTACATGTGGTATGGGAGTAGAATGTGTACACCTGTGTTAATAATCATCTGTATTAAATGAATAATGAGATTCTATTAAATGATAAAAAAAATTCTATTAAATGTTAAATGAAAAATGAGATTATAAAAATTTGGGTAATTAAATAAAGAAATGTTTCTATTTACTCTGAAAGAGGACAAAAGTTCCACTATACAAATCTGGAAATGTGCTTTCATTTATTCACACATTCGTGTGTTGAGAAATCGAGATAAACATGAGAGATAAAGTCTCTGCCTTCTATGGGTTTCTAGTGTCATATGGACAGGCAGATTCAAATAATCAAAACTAAAAAACTTTTTTAATGTGATTAGAGATTGTCATTAGGACCATCAAATAAACTGGGCTGGGGTGGCCAACTAGCTGAACTTCAGGGAAAACTTCTCTCAGGTGGGACAGTTACTCTGAGCTCTGAACGATCAGGAGGCAACCGTGTAGAGACTGCTATAGGCACAGGGAACAATGCAAAGACCTCCAAAGCAGAAAAAAGCCAAACATGTGGAAGGATTAAAAGGTCAGATAGACAACGAACACCAAAGAAATACAGACAATTGTAAGAACATACTATAGCAACTCTACAGCAACAAATTTGACAATCTGGAAGAAATGGATGCATTCCTAGAGACATATAAACTACCACAACTGAACCAGGAAGAAATAGAAACCCTGAACAGACCCATAACCAGTAAGGAGATTGAAACAGTCATCAAAAATCTCCAAACAAACAAAAGCCCAGGGCCAGATGGCTTCCCAGGGGAATTCTTCTTTAAATGTTTGGTAGAATTCCCCTG
>NW_019154092.1:11751068-11762185 GCF_002288905.1 Enhydra lutris kenyoni
CCCCCGGCCGCGGGAGGGCGGGGGAGGGCCCGGCGCGAGCCGGCCGGGGAGTGCGCGGGGCGCGAGCTCCGGGCTCGCGGGGCGCGGCGCGGGGTTGCGGAGCCCGGCCGCACGCCCGCTCCCGCTCCCGCTCGCCTCCGTCGCTGCCGCGGGCCCTCCCGCTTAGGTTCGGAGCCGCGACCCCCAGCCTGCGCTGGACTCCGATTATGAAAGGGAAAGTGGCCCTTGCACCTCCGGGCTCCGAAGCTGGGAGCTTTTGTTTAGGAAAGGATGCAAACGTCCTTCTCCGCCCCCCCACCCCCGGGCTGAAAGAAACGCGAGCGAGGCCTGAGAGGCTCTCAAATCCTCTTGGGTCTTGCGTTTCGTTCCCTGCTTCCTCCCCATCCCGAAGTTGCGAGCTTTCAACCGGGAAGTCGTGCGGCCGCCATTGTCGCGGCTTCCCCGGGGTAGGGAAGGCGGCTGCCGCTGCTTATGTAAGTTTGACTTTGCTGGAGCCCCCGCTCCCTGCTCCGTAACGGAGGCCGAGCGCGCCAGCGGTTTGGAGAACCGCAATCAAGGAGCAGCTTTGTTATGGAGGTGTAGTTGGGGCTACATCTTTCCCTCCGCGGTCACAGATACTCGGACACAGATACTCGCAAGGGCTAGCTTCCAGTTTAACTCACCTGAACTTAGTAACTGGAACATCTCAGTAGAAAGAAATGGTCCTCGGCGATCTTGAGAGTGGGGGCCAAATATCACACTGGTTCCCCCCCCCCCCAAAGAAAAACCACCCACAGTGGTATGTTGTCTTGGGTTCTGCAGGGCCACTCCGCTCCCTAGTCCCGTGCACTTTTATCCCGCAAGCCCTAGGCAGAATTACAATAGTGGGAAGAGGGGAAGTAATTAGGTAGGAAGGTTTTGCGTGGCTGCCTTCCTTTGGAGATGACTGCAGGTTGAGGCGCATCTAGGGGACAGGCAGAGTCCTCAGAAGTAATGTTGCCCAGATCTCACTGTGAAACCCCCCTGCTACTGCAGGCATCTTATCGGTGTGTTTTCCTGTAGAGGGAACTTTTGAGGGTTTTTAGAGTGTTGGTCTTGAAGTTCAGGTCTTGCACCACAATTTTTGTGTAAGAATATTGCAGCTTGGTCTTTTGGTCCCACCACACCAAAGTTTGTGTGGTCACTGTTCAGTGGAGGAAACGTGTTTTTTTTTCAGGATATTGGGCTGCAGGATGGAGTCCCTCTGGTAAGAGTTGAAACTCCCCCAAAGGGAGAATTCTTTGAGCCTCCCTGTGGAGATTGAGGTGAACACACCTGGATTTCTCAAATAAAACCATAAAGACTAGTGTAGCCTACGTGATATGTATTATGCACACAGAAGAACAGAAAGAAGAAAGCAGCTACTGTTCCTTCTCCAGTGTTAACTGTTGGGGATGTACACTTCTATAACTTCATTTAAAAATGTACACTGTATATGAGCCTAGAGATAAATATGGAGGGCTACATACCCAGCAGGATATGGTGGGGTTAGGGGAGACTTACTGGCTTTTTCTGTATCTATGTAGCTATCAATATTTGTGCAAATATGGGCATGGCCTCTGTTTATGAGAACTTCCTTAGTGGTTCTCCAACACGTTCCTTCAATCCCAGTGTACAGTCCCCTGCATGCTCCAAGTGCCACAGCCTTTATCTGTTCTCATTCATATCTGTTCAGAGCTGGACCTGATGCTGCCAGTCACCCTCCTCTCTGTTCCCAACCTGAAAATGGGTACATGTGCAAGTGGCAGGACAAGAAAGGAAAGTTTTATTTTTTAAAATCAATTCTTGAAAACATTCTTGTTTAGAATTTGGGATAGAGGAAGATTCTACCTTATTCTTGTTTGTCCTTTTCTCTTGTAGGACTGGCGTGCCCCAGATCAGAGTTATTCTGATCTGAAGAATTTGGTGTTTAAAGCATTAAGATAATAGCCTGAGTTGTTCATGGTAACTATAACTTTGGGTATTAAATCTTGGAAATGTGTGTGTGTGTGTGTGTGTGTGTGTGTGTGTGTATAAATTATGCATTAGTATTCTGTTTCTTTGGGGGGAATGCTTTGTGACATAAAAGGAAAACAATGTTTCAAAAAGAAAATACACAGAACAAATTATCTTAAAAAGGTAATTCTTTGGCAGGGTCTTTTGTCCCAGATGTCTTTCATGCCAGTTCAGAATGTCTTTTGCTTATGAAATACTCAGAGCACTTGTCATGTACATCCGGTCTTGATGACACTTTCATCTGGATGGCAGATAGATTGACATCCAGATGGAATGAAAGCGCTTGTCACTGTTTTCCCAAATGCCATCATATTAAACTTAACCCTCACTGAAGTGGCCCAAAGCTGGTGAGGAAAAAAGCAGAAGACAACGCTAAGTGGAATGTTTTGGTAGTGATCTCCCTTTTTGGTTCTGCAACAGTGATTTGTCTCTTCTGTCAAGGAAGTAGAATATTGAGCACTATTATTAGTTATTTCACCGAAACTCCTCTTCCTCTAGACACAACAGGAATAGAGCCTCCTTGCCTTGGACCTCTTTCTTAAGCCTTGAAGTTATTTGTTGTTATTACCTCTAGTTGTCAGGAAGCACAGGTTATAGCGTTAGGTTGCCTGGATTTGAGTCCCAGCTCTCCAGTAAATGACTAGAATATTGGGCAGGTTCCTAAACTCATCTAAAAAAGGGGGCTAGGAATGCCTACGTCTAAGGTTATTTGATCAGTACATTTGTGAAGACATGCAAAGCACATGGAACAGTGCCTGGCATGTATTCTGTGCCCAGTAAAAGTTGCTGTTATTGTTACTAAGCAAATACTTTAAAAACTGGAGATAATAGAATTAACGAGATGGAAGTCCCTAAGCTGGGATCAGTGTTTTGAACTCCTCTTCTGGAGCCAGCTCTAACATTGATTTTCTGAAATTGTTAGGTACTGAAAATTGATCAGGAAATGAAAGTGTGCCTGTGTTTTGTGTATGGAAAAGTACTGGTTCGTAATTACCAAACTCTCTTTTTGAAAATTTTTTGTAGGAGTTTTTCATCAGTATGTCTGAAACCATTAAATATAATGACGATGATCATAAAACTCTGTTTCTGAAAACACTAAATGAACAACGCCTGGAAGGAGAATTCTGTGATATTGCCATTGTGGTTGAAGATGTGAAATTCAGAGCACACAGGTGTGTTCTTGCTGCCTGCAGCACCTACTTTAAAAAGCTTTTCAAGAAGCTTGAGGTTGATAGCTCTTCAGTAATAGAAATAGATTTTCTTCGTTCTGATATATTTGAAGAGGTCCTGAACTACATGTACACAGCAAAGATTTCTGTGAAAAAAGAAGATGTTAACTTAATGATGTCATCAGGTCAGATCCTCGGGATCCGATTTTTAGATAAACTCTGTTCTCAGAAGCGTGATGTATCTAGTCCCGACGAAAATAATGGCCAATCTAAAAGTAAGTATTGCCTCAAAATAAATCGGCCCATTGGAGATGCTGCTGACACTCAGGATGATGATGTGGAAGAAATTGGAGACCAGGATGACAGTCCCTCTGATGACACGGTAGAAGGCACCCCCCCGAGTCAGGAGGACGGCAAGTCGCCTACGACGACGCTCAGGGTTCAGGAGGCGATCCTGAAAGAGCTGGGGAGTGAGGAAGTTCGGAAGGTCAATTGCTACGGCCAGGAAGTAGAATCCATGGAGACCCCAGAGTCAAAAGATTTGGGGTCCCAGACCCCTCAAGCCTTAACATTTAATGATGGAATGAGTGAAGTGAAGGACGAACAGACACCAGGCTGGACGACAGCGGCCAGTGACATGAAGTTCGAGTACTTACTTTATGGCCACCATCGGGAGCAGATCGCCTGCCAGGCGTGCGGGAAGACGTTCTCCGACGAAGGCAGGCTGAGGAAGCACGAGAAACTGCACACGGCCGACAGGCCGTTCGTTTGTGAAATGTGTACAAAAGGTTTTACCACACAGGCCCACCTGAAAGAACACCTAAAAATCCACACAGGCTATAAGCCCTACAGCTGTGAGGTGTGTGGAAAATCCTTTATCCGCGCCCCGGACTTGAAAAAGCACGAGAGAGTGCACAGTAATGAGAGACCGTTTGCGTGCCACATGTGTGACAAAGCCTTCAAACACAAGTCCCACCTCAAAGATCATGAACGAAGACACAGAGGGGAAAAGCCTTTTGTCTGTGGCTCTTGCACCAAGGCATTTGCTAAGGCGTCCGATCTGAAAAGGCACGAGAACAATATGCACAGTGAGAGGAAGCAGGTCACCCCCAGTGCCATCCAGAGCGAGACAGAACAGTTGCAGGCGGCCGCCATGGCCGCCGAAGCAGAGCAGCAGTTGGAAACCATCGCCTGTAGCTAGAGGTGCTGGGACAGGACCACTTTGCCTGAGCCCCGGAGACTGAGACTGCATTGTTGGTAACACATGAACGCCAGTCACTGTATTGCTGTGGAAAATTACAGAGCATTGTACTCACTGGACGTAAGGCAGTGCTTGGTTAGGTATTTTGAAAACTTTGCAAGGAAATGGTGTTCCTTGGTTCTCACCAAACAGTCTCACTGTCCTGTCTGGTGTCTACTAGTAATGTTGCCAGTAGGCCCTTCCCTCCCCCTCTTTTTTATGATTTTAATTTGAGAACTCCTGTGTCCGGTTCAGAAGTGAGAGACTTCTCTTCCATTTTTTTAATTCCTCTCTGCACTTGCTGACTGGCAAGTGTACTGCACAGAGTGATAATTGAGTGCATTGATTTCCTAATCATCACGATTCTGTGGGACTTATGGGCAAAACAGCATTTTTAATAACTTGATAAAAGTACGTCATGTAGATGCAAAAAATACTGGTGGGTGATTGACCAAGAACACTGCGCAGATATGAAAACAAATTCCAGAATTGCAGAACGGTATTAGATTTATATTTGGTTTGTTAATTTTATATCACTGTTTTTCACTGTTTTTGTGGACAAATAATGGTTGCTTTCCTAAAGCGTTTCTTCATTTTGATGACCCACACTGACCCCAAAAAATGGAGTCACAAGTCCCAAACAAAGGCTGAGTAAACCCACAGGCATGACGGTGGTCTGGGGGCTTAGTTCTTTTTGTTCCTCTTTTTTGGGGCATTGCCACCTTGCAACAGATGGGGTTTTGGGGTAGACCAGTTGTTAGAGGGATAGCAAAGGGGGAATAGGATCCTGGCTCTCAGGGACGAGGTTTTCACGTTTGCAAAAATTGGAAGATTTTTCTAGAGCAAAATGATTCTTAATTGATTTTGAAATTGGGTTTTTATTTAGGATCAAAATTAGGACAAGAACAGGTATGCTTCTTCAGATACATTTGTGTCACTTAAGAGAATGTCATCAAGCTTTTGGGCTCTCTGCAGCACGTGATTTATCCGTAAAGGAGATGTAATAGCGTTACTTAAATTAATAAATTGGAAATCTTTTTAAGTGTGTAAATAGTGTAGAAGTGTTGGTCTTATGTATTTCAAGTAAAAGTAGACAGCTGCACTTTTTTTTTTTGCACATTGGATTAAAGTAACTTCCATGAGCAGCAAACATCAGTCTGTTTTCTAACCAATATTAAAGATTGTAAGACCAAATGTTTATTTTTTTGAAGTATATTTCATCATTGGTGGTTACAGTTTTAAGTAGAATTTGATTGCCATTTCATAGCCATAAACAGAATTATAAACACTGTTCCAGTTTTGGTGTATGAAACTTTTTTTAACCATTTCTTTAGGAATATATTGAAATACCAAAATAGTTTTAATTACTTTCTGTAACAAAGTATTAGTCGATTATTTTAGAATGTACAATTTTAGAAAAGTGTCATTTTAAAAAAATTTTATTTTTGATCCTAGAATTTTTTTTTCAAGTTGCATTAAAATAATTTCATTTCATAGCTTGTTGCATTAACATCTGTAATTACTATTGTGGGAGAAATTTTATTTTTTAAATTGATGTATATGTTATGCCCAAGATTGTAGGATGAAGATGCTACCTTTTAAAGAGACTTATTTATTGGTAAAATGTTTACTTTAGTTTAAAATTAATTTAATTTCCTTTCTTTAAAGTTGTTTATTCTGTTCTAAAAGTAGTCCTGTCACTGTGTTTATATGCTGTTAGTGGAAGGGGAACTGATTGGCGTTCCTTGGCTGTTTTAACCAAAGCAAAGGAAAAATGATTTCACATCTTGTTGATAGCTACTTCAACAAACCATTTTTTGGGACTTCAGTTTTGTATATAAAAGAAAATATACTTCTATCATTCCTGTTTTCATTTTTTTCATAGCAACCTCTCACATATCCAGGTTTCTACCAAAGCACATTTTCTATGCTCTCTTCAACTTGGTTCTACAGAGTGGCAAGTTAAACCTGTGGTGTGGACCCTCACTGAAACCACATAGTCATGGTGCCACCTCCACAAAGGAAAGCTTCATTTTCAGCACTTAATTTGTATTGTGTAAATATCTATCATCTGTCCTATTTTGCATGAGAAGAAACTTATTTGTGGTTTACCATGTCTAACACCAGGACTGGGTTTGTATGTGTGTTAGTATGCCTGTTCTCTCTGGTTTTTTGGTGGCAGCAAAGTCATGACGTGGTAGCTTTCCGATCTTCTGGTCTTTCGGACTGCCTCTGTCCACCCAGCTGGCTTGAGTGATCCCCTGGATGGTAAAGCCCATCATGTAAGACCTCCAGTCACTGGAAGTTAATCCTGAAGTATGCTTACGCTGAATCTAGTGTGAGAGGAGAGGAAATTATAAATGTCAGCACTACTAAAATAATTTCATTTAAAAATTTCATTTAAAAATCACCTACTTTTTTCTCTTTGTACAAAGAAAATGCATTTTAACTTTTTTCTAAGTTGCTGTGTATTGGCAAAGATGGACGAAGAGAATTTTAGGAAGCCTAAATTTTAGGTAATTGCCTGTTAATTAACTTGATCATGATTGTGGAATTGTTAGCAAATACAGAAGTCACCATCAGGTGATCTGGACACTAACAAATTCCTACTCTTTGGTAGAAAAAAAAAAAAATGAAGTGAAGGAGAATGTTGCAAATTTATGCAGTCTCCAATTTACTAGAGTATGTTGTGGAAGGTTGAGTGTAACTCAGTCATTGGAAACCTGGAATTCATTTTCCTGAGTAATGCTGTTGGTGGTGATTAGTTCCCAAAGCAGATGAAAGCCTTCCCTGTAAGTGTGATACAACTGGTTACTAAAGATTCTAGTCTCAAGTCCTAAGTCCTGGGAATGAAGGATTTGAAGCTTCCAGGGCAGCAATTGGAGAGCTCTTGCTTTCCTTTCTGTCATTTACCTTTAACATCCAACTCCTTTTCTCCACTGCCCAAACCCTCTACTTTCTTCCCACCCCCAGGATTAGGATACAAGACACTAGGCTGGAGACAAGGTGACCACTGACAGCCGTCACAGAGGTGGGGTCCTAAGTCCATTCTGCCTCCTTCTCGTACTAAATCAAGGAGCAGCTTAATGATAGGCAACTCCCTACCTCTCTGATGAAACACTGTCATTTATTTTGAGACTGCCCGAACTGCTCATTAGTTCTTGAATTTTGTCTTCATTTTAGCAAACCCCCTTGTAACTGGGAACTTCTCCCCCTTGGAACTACTCCAAAATAAGTTTAACTCTTAATCTGTTAGACAATACTTGAGATTTGTAAAGGGAGTGTATCTTATTGAACATATGTTGAGCATTGTGTGTGAGGGTCTGGGCGGGATCGTGGAGATACAGGCAGAAGAGATTTGGCCCCTGTCCAGCAAGAGTGTGCTTCCTTTCTGGGTCTCATATGTTTGTTTTCAAAATGAGGATGCCATTTGCCCATCACCTATTCTCCGTGATTCCTTAAAGGTCACCATACTAATTTTTTTCTCAAGGATTGTCAATGTAATTTATCTGGTCTTTGACAGCTTTCAGCAGTTTTACGTTTTCATGATCTCTTCAAGAGATATTCTTTACCAATATTTATGCAAAACTTTTCAGCTTAGTAAGGTAATGTGGTTTAGTGGAAAGACTTCCAGAAAACTTGAATTGGATCCTGGCTCTGCTTAGCAATTACCATGTAGATTTAGGCAAGTTTTTAACTGCCCTGAACCTTAGTTTAGTTTTGCCATTTCTATATTTGTGATGGGGATTTCTATTTCATGGGCTGCTGTGAAGATTAAACACAATAACTAGTATGGAATATTGAGCCCAGCACCTACCCCTTTTTAGGTACACCATAAATGTTCCCTTCTCCCAAAAGACATTCTCACTAGAGAAGTAGAAGCAAAATTGCAGTTCTCTTTTGACATCTGTCAGGTCTACAATCTTCAGCCCCAAGCTGTGGACCTGAAGCTCATTGAGGCTTCTTGATTGGAAGTATCTACAGAAGCTATGTGTATTTTAGCATTTCTGTCATCTTCAACCTATTCATGCCTTGGTTCTCACATACTCATATATTCATCTTAGAGTTGTCCTGGGTTTTGTCATCTCCCATCATCTGAATAGATCCTCGGCATGTAGTCAAGTGTAAACACTGCCCTCTGGATGGCTCCCGGCTTTCTGGGGAAATTATCTGATGGCAGGGTCAGAATTGGAATTTTGGAGAGCTGGCTCTTGAGTTTCATATGTGAAATCACTTACCTTTTTAAAATCTAATTTTGCTTTTTTATTATTTATTTATTAATTTTAGAGCGAGGTAGGGAGAGACTGGAGAGGAAGAGAATCCCAAGCAGACTCCCATGATGAACGCAGAACCCGACACAGTGCTCCCTCTCACAAACCTCAGATAACAGCCTGTGTAGAAACCAAGAGTCAGATGCTTACTTACTCAACTGGGCCACCCAGGCACCCCTTTTTAATTTTATTTTTAAGTAAACTTGCCAACCAAGTGGGTCTTGAACTCATGACTCTGAGATCAAGAGTCATATATGTTCTATTGAGTGAGCCAGGCAGGCAGCTCGAAATCACTTAATTTTTTTGTTATGTTTATATTTGATTTTCTAAATTTGGGTGTATTTCAGACTGCACTCAACCTTTCCCTTCCTAGTTTGTATGAATTCTAGGATGATCTGTAGCTTTCTCCCCAAAGAGACTTAACACTATCCCCCAAGAATTTTGGTTTTTCCTTTAGTTCCAGAATACCAGTTACTAAATCAATTTGCCCTTCTTTTGAGGATTTTTCCATTAATCTCACACAAAATTCTTCCTCCAGAGTAAGATTAAAGTCTATCATTCAACCAATGTTTTTGAATGCCTTGTTTGTGCCAGGCCTTGGACCAAGTGCTGGGCATGCAACAAGACTGAAGCCAGTCCCAGCTCATGGAACTTACTATTCAGGGTGTAGTTAAGTGATTGCCTTTCTAAGTTTTACAAAATTTTACAAAGATTTACAAAAATATCATCAAAAATAAGCAAAGTGCTTTAAAAAAAAAAAAATCTGTGGTATGTATTTTAATCCAGTTCACAGAACATACTTCAGAAAGTAGCATTTGAGATAAATAGTCATGAAAACTGTGGTACCAAGACAACCGTTCTTAAATGAATTTTTGAATATATACTGGAAATATTTGCTAAATATTACCATTTCCATGGAATGATTCTCATTGTCTCTCACTGGTGATTTTGGAAAGAGGAATAGGAGACTAAGGTATATTTCTTAAAAATAAGGGATCCTGGCATCAAGAGAGGGTATGGACACAAAGAAAATTAGAAGAGTAAAAGAACAATAATCTGGGCTTCCAGCAGTTTTCAACAAGTATATGAATAACTCCGAAGGTTCTGATGGAGGGTGCTCCATGAGCAATGCAGAATGTGCTTGGCAGCAGCTCTGAAAGGACAACTGAGGGTCAGGAGCTATTCCCTCAGAGCCCACCTACAGTGAAGGCTGACAGTGCACAGAGGGTAGGATAGCAAATAAGCTAGTGGAAAGCTGAATAGAAAAGATATTTCTTCTGCTGGTTTTAGATCACCATGAGACAGCCCATCATTCTGATGGAGTTTTGTAAAAGCATCCTAGGCCATTAAAACTATTTGGAATGTGGTCATTTTCTGTTTTCAATCAGAGAGCAGAAGTCTTAAAAAGATGATTTCTGTAAGTGATTCTGATGGATCTGCTGTGTTCTTGCTTGTTTGATTTCACATCTCGCTTGGAACCTCCATCACTGATGGTCAAGAGGATCAGGAATTTAATAAAACCCAGCATATGTGGAGTATTTACCAGGTAGCAGGCATGATATGTACAATCCCTTTGCAACCTCTCTGAGGAATGCATTATGACTGACAAAAACAACAAGATTAGAAGAACTTAAAAACCCTGCCAACCTAACCCTGTTAGGAGAGTCAGTACAGAAGATCAGGTCCATTGGCCTCCACATCCTGGGCCCTCAGCCACATTGTCAACATGCCCTTAACCCAGGAAAGGGGCAACTATGGCCACACATATATCCTTACCAACCTCTGCCCGGTGTCAGGGAGGTGACTGGAGGAGAGAGAGGGGCATTTTTGCAAATAACTGCCCCTGGGTTTCTATAATAAATGAGTCCTAATATTTTGAACTCTCCAAGACATTTCCCATGCAACGGACCAAATACTAAGCCAACATTGTTTTTTTTTTTTTTTTTTTTTTACCTTGCTTCAGATGTAGAGGCTGCATGGAGAATGCTCTACATTGTTTTCAAATAATCGAGAAAACTGCAGATAGAATGTCCCGGATGCATGCAGTGTAGCATGAAGCTACCCTTTGGGCTTCTTCACCTGTTCCATTATCTGGTGAGCTGGAAGATCCCCATCAGGCCAAAGTCCATCCAGTTTGGTGCCAAAATTAACTCTAAAAAGGGTTATCTATGTAACCTCTCGCCCACCCACCCCTCCCTCCACCCCCTCTCTGAAAAGTTCTAGAAAACTTTAATTCACATTCTAAATGTTTTTCAAGCTCTGTCTCCACCTTGGCCTAGTTGCCCAATCTTTCTTAATTTCTTCAACCAAAGTGCAAGTGGTGAGTTCCTGCGGTTTACCGAAGTCTGTCTTTTTCTTTCTTTTCTTTCTTTCTTTCTTTCTTTCTTTCTTTCTTTCTTTCTTTCTTTCTTTCTTTCTTTCTTT
>NW_019154092.1:11762195-11799782 GCF_002288905.1 Enhydra lutris kenyoni
AAGATTTTATTTATTTATTTGAGAGAGAGTGAGAGAGAGCATGAGAGGGGAGAAGGTCAGAGGGAGAAGCAGACTCCCCGTGGAGCAGGGAGCCCAATGTGGGATGGATCCTGGAACTCCAGGATCATGGCCTGAGCCGAAGGCAGTCACTCAACCAACTGAGCCACCCAGGCACCCCAGTCTTGCTTATTTCAAAAGATAAACTTGTTCTTTTCCATAGGTTATAGGTAAGAAATTGAACTCCACAGCGTTTTTGAAGATCAGATATAATTGATTTTAAATATTACTGACCTCAAACGGGGACAGAGATGGTTGGAAGGTTAATCCTTGGAAAACCTAATTACACTGTATTCTTATGCTGTTTACATAATTCAATGTAAATCATGGGTATGTGTGTGAGTGCTATTTCTCCTACAGTTTTTTTTTTTAATTTTTATTTATTTATTTGACAGAGAGAGAGATCACAAGTAGGCAGAAAGACAGGCAGAGAGAGAGGAGGAAGCAGGCTCCCTGATGAGCAGAGAGCCTGATGCAGGGCTTGATCCCAGGACCCGGGGATCATGACCTGAGCCGAAGGCAGAGGCTTTAACCCACTGAGCCACCCAGGCGCCCCTCTTCTATAGTTTTGAAGGGGTTACCTTTCTACAATCTTCCCACACTCTTTTAGTCAATAAGGAACAGGAAATATTAGCCAAACTGGAAGGTTACTGGACCATTTGGCCTGGTTAGAGCCAACAAGATCATATTTAGTCTGGATACTCTGGAATAAAATGTGGGCTTGAGAAAAGAAGAATGAAAAATGGCAGGGATGAATTAATTTTAGGTGCTATATAATTAATCATTATTTTCCCAAAGTCACTTCTGTGAATTATGAGACCATGAGAGTTTTCTTACTTTTCTTTAAGTGGTATCTTAATAATGCAGAGAAAGCCATTTAACTTTGGTGATAGTGTAGAAGGAGACTGTATGCTAATTAATGTAGCTGACATCTACAGACTGCCTTACAGTTTACAGGAATCAGTTCACAATAGTAAGAGATAAATATCATTCTCATTTTACAGGCAAAAACAAAAGAGAATTAAATCTAAGTTCTTTGATTTTGCAAACTGCTGATAGATTAATCCCTGAACTATAAGCAGCCTGGCATAGAATAATTAAATATGTACATATTTAATAACTAAATTTATTTAATTTAGTAATTTAATTTAATAATTATATATATTATATATATGTGTGTATATATATATTACATATATACAGATAGATAGATATATTCTATTTAGTTTATACAAAGCTTTGGCTCTTTCTAAAACTTCCTAATATAAAAGAGTAAGATTTGAAAGACTGGATTTAAAACTCCTGAGTTCCTAATGTTTGTTGTTTCTCTCTCTCTCTTTTTTTTTTTTAAGATTTTATTTGTTTATTTGTCAGAGAGAAAGAAAGGGCATAAGTAGGTGGAGCTTCAGGCAGAGGAATAAGCAGTCTCCCTGCTGAACAGGGAGCCCGTTGCAGGACTCAATCCCAGGACCCTGCGATCATGACCTGAGCCAAAGGCAGATGCTTAAATGACTGAGCCACCCAGGCATCCCTGTTGATTCTTCTCTTTATTATGCACGACTATCCATTAATTATCTTCCAGTATTCCTTCTGCTCTTGTTCTATAGTACCTGAATTTTTAGCTGGGGCACTCACTGCACTTGTTGCTAAAATCTCTGAAGCTAGTTTTGTGGGGATTTTTTCCTTACTGAAAAACTTTGAAAATATTTGTATGAATGACACTATTTGCATGAGTGACACAATCCACAAACTATGCTCTGTGCGTGGACTGCCTGAATGTGAATCCTGTTCCATCATGAAATCTGTGGCCTTGGACAAGTTATTGAACCTTCCTAGGTTTCAGTTTCCTCATCTGTAACGTGAGATATAAGAAAGGGAGAATGAGGTGAATCATCTATGGGAAGTTCTTAGGCATGGGAAACATAATTATCATCATTTTCAGTCCACCAGCAAAAAGAGGGGACTCCTGAATTTCAGTTTCTTCTTAACTTTAAATTGCCTGTATAAACGTTGAGCAACTGATTTGATCTTCCTGAATCACCTCCCTATTTTAAAAAGGAGGCATGCATTAGATGGTCTCTAAGGTTATTTTGGGATTCAAGTCTCTTGTAATTATTTAATTGGGATAATGCACTACAGACATTTTTAATGTAATTGCTTGGTTTGCCTACCTTCTAACTCCAACTGGGCACCACCCATGAGCACAACATCTAGGTTCCTCAATACCTGTAAGAAATAGTAGGAAAGGGGTGTTTGGAACTGGTGACCAGCTTTCAAGTTTGTGCCATGTTCAAAATGAAGGGGATGTGAATGATTCCACACACACTGTCATGACTCCTGGCAAAGGTGCTCAGACCACGTTTGATGTAATGCAACTAAAACCCAGGCTTCACTTAAGGACATTCTCAGACTTTGAGATGTATCTAAAAGAAATGCAAATTTTGCTGTTAAAAGCATGCTGTCCACTTTTCTTGATTTACTCTCTCGTTGGTGGAGGAGCACATCTGCAATTTGAGGAGTGAACAGAAGGTGAACTTTTGGAGATTCATTTTACCTTCACTCTTACTGATGGTTGGCCTGGGGCTAGAATTCTAGATCGGAAAATAACCTGTCAGGAAGTGAATCATTTCATGCTCCTGCACAGTTAGAGCTTTTTGAGCAAACCTTTAATGGTGGCTGGGTTAAAAAACTAGCCTTGGAGGCTGAAGGATAATTGAATAGCCAGTTACCTCCAGAAAGACTTGGGGCTTTATCTTCCTGCATGCCCCCATTTGAAAGGGAATGAAGAGGCAGAGCCTGGAGCCAGTCATTTACATTCCAAAGGATTATTAATGACTAGGGAACAAAAGCTTCTGAGCTCCTGTGAGAAGGGTCAGTTTTAGGCCCTGTGTAAAATCCTAGATCCACAACTTCAGACCAACCTCCTCTGTGCAGGGTGCCATCGGGCTCCCATCATGTGATCCCTAGGGTCCTGGGTTTGGGGAGCTGATGCAGTTATTGCTGTAAGTAATAACAACTGATTTCTACTCCAGAAATCTCACATCTGTGTCTGGGTAAAAATGTGAATAAATTAGATATTAAAAACTTATAATCTACCTTCAAAATTTTCAAAGTATCTTGAGAAGTCTGAAGCCATTCTGATTTTTTTTTTTTTTTTTTTTTTTTAATGTGTAGCCTATATATTTTTCTCTCTTTAAAGCTTGAGGAATCTTCTCTTCATCCTCATGGTCTGCAATATGTTTCCTGGTGTGGATCTTTGTATTGGAAACTGGTAAATCCTTTTAATCTGGAAACTGTGTCCTTCAACTTCTGGAAAGTTTTCTTGAATTATTTCATTTATGACTTCCTCATCTTTGTTTTCTCTTTCTTCAGTTTTTCTCAACAAATCCTCTAAAATCCTTATTGTTGCATCTCTGTTTCCATCTCTGTCCTTGATCTAATTTCTGAGAGATTTCCTTAATCTTACATTTTTGACATTTATATTAAGGTTTAAGAGAGAGCTTTTTTTTTTGAAATAATTTTATATTTACAGGAATGTTGCAAAAAGAGTTTGCATACACCTCAGTAAACATTCCCTGATGTCAACATCTTACATAATTACAGTATGATTATTAGAATTAAGAAATTAATATTGGAACAATTCCATTAACCAAGCTACAGACTTTATTATTGGATTTCACCAGTTTTTTTTTGTTTTTGTTGTTTGCTTATTTACCAGTAATTTTTTTTTTCCTGTTAATGGGACAAACGTAGGATATCACATTGCAGTTATTTGTTCTATCTCTTTAAACTTCTCTGATTTGTGATGGTGTCTCATTTTTTCTATGACCTTGACACTTCTGAACAGTATTGCTGTGTTATTTTTGTAGAAGGTGTCTCAATTTGAGCTTTCTGATAATTTCTTATGAAGACATTGAGGCTGTGCATCTTGTGGCGAGAATACCACAGAAGTGATGTGCCTTCCTCTGTGAATCGTATCAGGGATTCCTGATGTTGCTATGTGTTATTTCTGGTGGTGTGTAACTTATTCACTTGAAGAACCTAGTTTTTGTAAGGTTCCTCAACAATCTTGGAGGTGGTACTTTGAGAATATGTAAAAATCAAGTTTTTCCTCAAACATTTGGTCACTAATTTTAGCATCTGACTTTGGTCGAAATTGCCTACCATAGTTAATACTATGGTATTCTAATAGTGATTTTTCTGTTTTACTCATTCTTTCTGATGTTTTAATTGCAATTATTTTATAAGCAAGAATGTACCTTCTCCCCCAGTTATTTATTTAGTGATTTATATCAGAGCTCATAAATGTTTATTTATGGGCTAATGCCAATGTTACCATTATTTTGTTACTCAAACTGCTTCAGCTTTGGCCACTGAGCCAACATAATTTTAATTTCCATGCCCTTTGTTTTGTTCTTGAATGTCTCCCACTTCTTCATTTTCATAGTATCCTGTTCTTGTTTTATGGATGCTAAATCTTCTCTTGTGTTTCTGAAGATATTAATGATAGTTTGTTTTTGAATGTTCTTCTCCCTGTACCATCATTTGTTTACTTTAAGTTGTTTTATTCCCCCCATTTGTTTGTTCGACTTGGTTTCTCTTTTCATGTTAAAGACTTTCCTCAGATGACTGGTGACATTGATTTATCATCTCATTTCTAAAACTGGATTATAAAAGCTGATGGGAATTCCTGAGTGCATTGGGGAGGCTTCTTTCTCTGGTGATCTGACTGGGATGCTTGTTGATTATTATCTGATGTCAACATCTTTAGATCCTTCCTTTTGAGATGGTCAGATATAGTAAAACAAGTCTCACATCTCCTCTTTGGGGGAGATTTCTAGCTGATAGTATTCTAGGAATTTACAGGAGAGGACGGCTGAGTAATGCCATTATTCAATATTTATGTGTTTCCTCTAGTCCTCTTGTTCTCTAAATTCCCACCTTCAGCTGGCTCTGGTGTCCCACAATCCAGAGACTTCCTATTTTACCCCATCTGGAGAATGTTTTTAAAAATCATTTCACCATCGTGCTCCCTTCGGCAGCACATATACTTAAAAAAAAAAAAATCATTTCACCATCATTTAGTGGCAGTTTGAGGTGGTAAAATAAGTAAACAAATACCCATTTTGTCTGTCAGAAGTCCCAGTAACTATTTCAACATGAAATTCCTTAAGGAGTTATTAGAAGATCTAAAATTAGACTTTGGCAGGAATGTATTGAGACCTGCCTATTAGCCTGTGGATTCAGTCAGTAAGTCTGAAGTTCTAATGTCTTTTCTTTGAACTCAATTAACATGAGAACATTCAAATTCTGCACTTTGGTTGTAGATCTTTAACTTGTAGAGTTTGGAAAGAAATCGGCATACAGCTATGTTACCAGATTGGCTGTCATGAGACTCAAATAAGTTATTATTAAAGTGTTACTAAACTTTTTCATTCCCAGGTAAAAACATTTAAAAAAAATTTTTTTGGAAGATTATTTATTTATTTCTTTGACAGAGAGAGAGAGATAGCCAGAGAGGGAGCACAAGCAGGGGGAGTGGAAAAAGGAGAAGCAGACTTCCTGCTGAGCAGGGAACCCCATGCAGGGCTCTATCCCAGGACCATGGGATCCTTGGACCATGCAAGGCTCAATCCAGAACTGTGGGATCATGACCTGAGCTAAAGGCAGACACTTAAAGACTGAGCCACTCAGATGCCTCCCCCTCCCCAGGGTAAAAACATTTCAGTAGGTTTCTAAACAAAATACTGAAAGAGACTTATTGGTCATAATAACCCATGTGTCAATGGTGATGTTTACTGGCTTTAGTTCTCTACTTTTTTAACCCCATTCTCCAGACACTTGTGTTTTATTACAATCCAAGTCCTCTAGCAGGTGCCAGAGATGCAGCGAGAATCCTCACACTCTGGTAGGGGGAGAAAAGATTCATAAATAATTGCAAGCTCATGCAAGGGGTGTGTCTGGGGAGCTGGGGGTAAGAGGGCAGTGGTGCCACACAGGGCAGGAGTAACTGATTCAAACTTAGGGTGAAGGAGGGGTTAGGGGAAGGTCTGGAGGGAAGTTCTCCCCCCTACTGCATCATAAATGATCTCCATATTGCTTCCTAGTAGGCATCCAAACATAACATATCTGACACCGTACTCCTGACCTGACCGTCGCATCTGTTCCCCACATCTTTCCTATCTCACCACATGGCAACTCTGCCCTCCCCATTGAGGGTATAAAACCTGTACTCTTTTGCAGCTGACATCCACTCCACATGCAAGCCACCAGCACCCCGTGGGCCTGGCCTTCAAATTTCACCGACCTTCTAAGTGATCATTGTCTCCTGCCAAGATACTGCAATGGTCTCCTAGGCTCCCTGCTTCTGCCCTTGCCCTACTCTACTACGTTCGGTGTGAAATATAATGGCCAGAAAGATCATTCCTGGGGTCCTTCAGGGCACTGCTCAAATATCACCTTGTCAAGGAAGCCTTCCTGGACCACTTTATATGGACAACAACCCTGTCTACCTCCACCTGGGCATTTACTACCCACTGTACTCAGCAGTCTATGACATATTATTTGTTACCTGTGTAATTTTACTATTGCTTATCTTCCGTCTTTCCCCACTGGAATATGAAATCCAGAATAACTAAAAGCCGGTCTGTTTTGTCCATTGTAATAGTTCCTAGATAATCCTAGAACTGTGTAAATTTCTCTTAACATTTTTGTGTATGCCTTCCAGGCTTTTTTTCTATATAAATAAATAAATACACATAGGACCATGCTATACATCCCGTTTTTATCATACTTCTTTCACTAAACATCACGTAATGAACATTTTTTGGTAACAACACTGGTCTTGTGCAGTAGGATTTTCATTTCTGCATAGTATGCCATTATTTGGATATTACCATAATTTATCCAAGACTTAACTTTTACTCTTTTGTATGTTAATTTAAAAAAACCTTTTTTAAAGTAGGCTCCATGCCATGCATGGAGCCCAAGCTGGGGCTTGAACTCATGGCTTTGAGATCAAGACCTGAGCTGAGATCAAGAGTGACGCTTAACTAATTGTGCCACCCAAGCGCCCTGTATGTTCATTTTTTATGTGCATAAAACGTACCATTCTAACCAAATATTTATGCATATGTCTGTGCACATTATATATCCTTGGGATGGATGTTAAGAAGTAGACTTTTTGGGTTGAAATATATGGAAAATTATAATGCTTTGTTACTGACTGCCAAATGACATTTCAAGAAGTTGATGTCATCTATACTTCTACCAGCTGTGTCGTACAATTTTATTTTTTTAACACTTATATTAGTAAGTGTAGGAGGTATGGAATAATAACCAGTGTTTCAATATGAAACTTCATAAACCAGAAAGAATTGGAGTCTTTTCTTTAAAGATAAAAATCATCTTCTTTTATTTATTTATTTTTTTAAAGGATTTTATTTATTTATTTGACAGAAAGAGAGAGAGATCACAAGTAAGCAGAGAGGCAGGCAGAGAGAGGGGGAAGCAGGCTCCCTGCTGAGCAGAGAGCCCAATGCGGGGCTCGATCCCAGGACCCTGAGATCATGACCTGAACCGAAGGCAGAGGCTTAACCCACTGAGCCACCCAGGCTCCCCAAAAATCATCTTCTTTTAGTCTATTGCTTAATCTGTCCCTCTAAAACTTTGCAGAAGTCACTTAAACATAGTGAAAAAATTTTCAGTAGTTTCCTAGAGACCAGCTTTATCTTCTATAAGGCTTTCTCAGACTGATACATTCACTGGTTTTGCTTGTTTTCTACAAGAAATTTATAATAATATAAAAATAATATTGAATACTTTTGGAAGGCCACCCTACAGCAAGAAATAACTACTAGTCACATGTAGGTCCCACATTTTTAATTTGTGTTTAGGAATGCACAAGCAGCAGGAAATCCTACTACTTGCCTGTCATGGAATAATAACAGGATGAAGTTAGATTTAATATGTAAGAATTGTATTCTTGCAAATAGCATTGGCAAATAAAAGACTGATCACTTAGAACATTGATAAAGTAATGTGTACCTTAAACATCTAAATGTAAACCACTTGAACATACATTTATTAATCTGCATTTGAATATAGGGTCAAGGCCTTTCTCATGGGTCCAATGACTAGATTGTCATAATCAATGTCTTAAATAATTTATACCTATAATGCCACTGTTTCTTTAAAATAGAGAGCTTAAAACTACTATGAAACAGCAAGTATTGCCTAGATCTTTTTGGCCAATATTTTATATTTGTCTCATCTGTATGTAATATAACAATTTAGCCATTCAGTTTTTTAAATATCTAAAGAATTTTTTAGAGAAGCAACCTTTTTCTCATGTCATAATTATCTATCAGTTTGTAAAACATTTGATTAAATTGCATATTTAAATTAAGAATCACAATTAACATTAAAATGGTCAGGGTGGGGATGGGGGAACACAGCAAACTCTTGGTGGTCATGTAATTCAACTGACAGAGGCAGAAACATGTGACTGTTCTAGAAAGTAGCCCACAGCCATGACCCTGTGCTGGGCTATAAGCATCACACCAGGAATATAGTGCCATTTGTAATTAGTACCACATTCATGTTGTGAAGGAATCATTTGTTTTCAGTAAAGCACATCATAATTTAGTTTTAATTCATGTTGTTTATTTGAATTTTGTTGGTTTTGAAGTTTGGTTTGTACTTGATTTGGAATTTTAATAGTTGTATAAGAATTATGATCATAAGGATTTATAGTTGGTTTAATTTTTATATGTTTAAGTAACAGTCTAACAAAAAGAATTGACACCAATGACAGGGATAGGTGATAACTTCTGGTTTTAATTTTAAGAGATTTGTGCAATGCTCAAATATGAGAAACACCTGTCATGTGAGCTAGGAGGTATTGGTAAGAATTGATATAAAAAGGGCATGTATCCATCTGTAAGAGACATGTATATTTACATTTGTTCTACTCTCATCCTTTAGCACCTCCCCACTTAAATAAACTCTCAGTCATTACACAAACAAAGCTCCAAGTTATAAGTGCTGGGGCACAGGATTTGGCGGGAGGGGATACAAAATTGTGTAAAACTTGACCCCTGTTTTCAAGAAGTCAGTCTGGAAAGGAGAAATACATGCAAAGTAATTACTCTTTCAGCCAAAAGTTACTAGTTAACAAGGCAAAAAGATAAGTGCCATGAAAAAGCAGAGATGGCTACTTTGCAAAGTCCAGAACTTGGTCTGATCCTGCCGCAATTTTACTTTTGCACCATGTGTTTCAGCATTAAAAACCATGATTTGAAGAGCACCTGCGTGGCTCAGTCATTTGGACGTCTGACTCTTGATTTCCGCTCAGGTCATGATCGAGCCCCATGTGGGGCTCTGTGCTCAGCAGGGAGTCCGTTTGAGAGTCTCTTCCTCTCCCTCTGCTCCTCTCTCCCCGCTCTCTCAGCTAATTACCAAAAAGCAACTGATTCAGCCAAGTTTATTTGTGAAACAAGGAAATAAAGACTTTACTTCTCTTAAAAAAAATCAAATAAGTGAATTTTAAAAACAAACAAACCGCACCCCCCAAAATTGATTTGTACCTTCAAAAATACTTTATTCTGAACTCACCTCTCTATGGTCTAAAACAACTATAATGGTGACATATTGTTCAATTCTCAGTTATTACCATTGTTCATATTTGTGCTTATTATCCCATATTGTTTGCAATTACAGATGACTCTTGAACAGTGCAGGGGTTAGGGGTACCAACTACTGCTGAGTCGAAAATCCACATAGAACTTTTTTTTTTTTAAAGATTTTATTTATTTATTTGAGAGAGACAGTGAGAGAGAGCATGAGAGGAGAGAAGGTCAGAGGGAAAAGCAGAATCCCCATGGAGCTGGGAGCCCAATGTGAGATTTGATCCTGGGACTCCAGGATCATGACCTGAGCCGAAAGCAGTTGCCCAACCAACTGAGGCACCCAGGCGCCCCAGAACTTTTGACTTCCCAAAAACTTTACTAAGAATAGCCTACTGTTGACAGAAGCCTTACCTGTAATATAAGGTGGATTTATGCTATCCTCTCCTCACCCCTCCTCACCACTGTCAGGGAAAAATATGCAAAGTATCCACATGATCTAACCAAACCTGGTTGTTTCTGAGTAGGAAGAGAAGCTAGTGTGAGAGATTGATTTGGGAAATGGGCAGAAAAATCAAATAAGCCAAATAATAGGGTTTGGTCTTAAGGACCAATTCAAAGGGATGGGGAATCTGATGGCCTCCTGGTCTTCAGGGGCTTTGGATCTAAGACCTCCTCCAGCCAAGGGTCAGAGCAGGACCACCTAGGCCTCCTCTAGGAGGAGCCCTTTACAGGATTCAGCTTTAGGAGTCTGGGGACCTAGAAGTTGAGACTGAGTTCTGATAAGACCTAAATGGAAGTAGAAAATGTGTCAGAATCTGAGAATTAGGGGCACCTGGGTGGCTCAGTCGGTTAAGTGTCTGCCTTTGGTTCAGGTCACAATCCCAGAGTCCTGGGATAGAGTCCCATATTGGGCTCCCTGCTCAGAGGGGAGCCTGTTTCTCCCTTACCCTCTGCCCCTCCCCTCTGCTTATGCTCCCTCTTGCTCTCTCAAATAAATAAGTATCTTTTAAAAAAAGAGAGAATCTGAGAGTTAGTCCTTTGTGATGGTCAGATTAGTTTAATGACTTCATAAGGGGGAGGTGACAGGCCCACAGCTTTTAGCGAACTTGGAAATTCTTCCCCATTTAAGTGGTAGAGACAAGTGATTATATTTCTTTCTCCTCACCTTTCTATATTTTATAAAGTCTCCATAAATGTGTGCCATTTTATAATAAAAAGTTTATAATCATATATGAAATATTAAAATATTGTACGTTAATGGTAATGGAGAAAGTGAAAAATAAGATAAAATAGAATAGAATAAAATAAAATAAAAATAAAATACTGTACATTAAAATTAAACCAAAACATTAAAATAAGCAAATGCCATGTATTATATTTAACCATCAAAGCTGAATTATGTTATTTCTGGAAGGAATTTTAGAAATAAGCCAGTCCACAACCTTGTTCAAAAAACGGGAAATCCCAAACCTACGGAACTTTGGATTTCTTCTATAGTCACTGACAGACCAAGAGATACAGCTTTCTCATTTTTACTCTAGTGTTCTTCCCTTCATATCCCCAACATTGTATTTCTCTTACATGGAATTTTATAAAAATGACTCCATTGGGAATTAAATTACATTCAAAACATTTACCAGTTCCTCCTAAAACAAAGTCCCACTAAAGCTAAAGAGGTATATATCTTTGAAAGAGGATTAATCTGCTTTTCCAATATTAGGAAGGAGTCTGTTACTGCTATAGTTCTAAACATTTTGGGGGGAAATGCCTAACATTAAATAAACTGACCAAAATATTTTGGTCAATTTGGAAATTAAAGAGAGACAATGAAATGGACTTTCAATATATGCCTTAGCTCTTAACAATCCTTTTGACTGCTGGTTTTTCTTAGATCAAATGTCCAAATTTCATATGTGGAGCAAAACCAATAAGGAGATGCTCAAAATTAGGTTTTATGCATAATAATCTTTGAAGTGTTACTATTATTTGTAGTTTAAAACCCCTTTTTGTTGTTTGTCATTCAGAAATAGAGTAAAACAAAAAATAGCTATCACCCACAATATATCTCATTTACTTTTGCTAAAAGCACAGTATTTTCATTCCAAAATTTCTTCTTCAGCCTATAATACTTCTTTGCCCTGGCTCATCTTTTATCTTTTGTCCTTTGGACTATTAAAAGTTTTTATTTGTTTTATATGATTGCTCTGGTTTTCATTTCCCTCTCTCCTGTATAATACACTCTCTACTGTTTCCAGATTTTTCTTTCTTCCTAAAGGTTTACTACAATTATCTTTCACAAACAAATCCTACCCTTCCTCACAACACTGTTTCCTTTCTGCAAAGATAATTTGTCTTTTATCTCTTAGATTTTAAGGGTTTCTTTTTATTCTTAATATTCTAATTGTGGACTCTATTTACCTCTACGGTGTATATTTGATAGGGGGACTCATCTTTATTTAATAAAGGGACATTACATCCAGTATCTCCTAAATATTGCTTCTTCATCAGCATTTACACATTTAGTGTTTATACAACTTCTCTCTTTCTCACACACACACGCACGCACATGCGCACACACACACATGCAGACACTGGCTGCTCAATCTATCCTTCACATTTCACAAATGCTCTTTCAAGTTTTGTTCTTATTGTGCTTAACTCTTCATCTCTCTGAGCAGCATTCTGGGTGAATTACTAAGTATTATCTTCCAATTCAGTAATTCATTCATTTCCAGGCTAGCATTTATGTCATCACTTGCACTGCCACAGTTTTCATGTGTATTAGTTTTCTATTGCTGTGTAACTAATTCCGACAACCTTAGTAGCTTAAGTCAACATACATTTATTATCTCAGTTTCAGAGGTTAAGAGTCTGGGCACAGCCTAGCTGGGTTCTCTGCTCACTATCTAACAAGGCTGCAAGAAACTCATCAGCCAGGGCTATGATCCCACCTAACGCTCCAGACACTATTCCATGCTCAGTGGCTGTAAGAAGTCAGGTCTTATGACGGTAGGGCTGAAGCCCTCAGCAACTAGAGACTGCCTGCTATTCCCTGCCACATGATGGTTTACTCTTTCAAGATCAATAGGAGAGCATCTGCTGCTTTTGATTTCTTACCTATGGATCCTCTTTTAGATGGATTACCTGATTAGGTCAGGCCCACCAAGGATAATCCCTTTGATTGACTCAAAGTTAACTGATATGAGAGCTAACTGCATATGCAAAATTCCTTCACTGTTGCCATAGAATGTAGCCTAATCATAAGAGTGATATCCCAACATATTCACATATCCTACCCACACTCATAGTGGGAGATTTATACAGGACATGTGCACCAGGGGTCAGAAACCTTGAGGGCCATCTTATAATTCTGACTAACATGCTAGTTTTTTTTTTCTCAGAAATTATAAAAGAACTCTTTTCTATATGCTTTCTAAATTTCTGCTTATTTCCTAGTAATTATTTTTATTATAGTTTTTTTAAATATAACTGATATACAGTATGCTGCATAGAATTAAAATGTATAATTTGATTAATTTGAACATATATATTACATGACACCACCATTACAGAAAAGATAATGCACATTTCTATAACTCCTCCAAATTTTATTGCAAATACAGTTCCTATGTATGTTTGTATACAAGCCATTGTGTGGACACATGGTTTCACTTCTCTTGTATAATCACCTAGGTGTGAGTTGACTGTGTTGCTTGGTGGGTATATGTTTACCTTTTAAGAAACCACAAAATTGTTTTCTAAAGTGATTGCACCATTTAAAATTTTCATCCATATTGTATAAGAGTGCTAATGCTTCATATCCTTGTCAACACTTGGCATTTTTCATTTTAGCCATTCCAATAGGTATGGTGGTTCCCCTTTGTGGTTTTAATTTGCATTTTCCTAATGACTAATGATTTTGAGCATCTTTTCATGTGCTTTGGAGCTATCTGTGTATCTTCTTGGTAAAGAGTCTATTCAAATCTTGCTCATTTTTTTTTTTATTGAGTTGTCTTATTATTGAGTTTTAAGGATTCTTTATATATGCTAGACACAAGTTCTTTGTTCTCTTCTCTCATTCTAGGACTCCAGTCTTACATATATGCTAACCTGCTTGGTGTTTCACAGATCCAATTACTTTTTCAGTCTTTTTTCCCTTTGATTTCATTTTGTGTAGTTTCTATTGACTGTGTTCTCAAGTTCACTAATCTTTTTTCTGTAGTGTCTAATTTGCTGGTAACCTCATCCAGGGCAATTTTTATCTCAAATATTATCATTTTCACCTCTAGAAGTTTGATTTGGATCAAACTTGGATTATAACTCCTTTTTGTTTTCTTATATGCTTTTACTTTCCTCCACCCTCTGGAACACACATTTTTAACAGTTGTTTTAAATACCCTTATCTACTAATTCCATCAATTGTATCATTTCTTGTTCTGTTTTTTAAAAAAAGTCTTCTTTTTGTTATGAATCATATTTTCTTGCTTCTTTGTTTGACTGATAATTATTTTATTTTATTGTTTATTCTAATTCCAGCATAGCTAACATACAGTGCTGTATTAGTTTCAGGTGTACCATATAGTGATTCAACAATTCTGTACCTTGCTTGGTGCTCATCATGATAAGTGTACTCTTAATCCCCATCACTTATATCACCCACCTCCCCTCTCGTACTACCAGTTTGTTCTCTGTAGTTAAGAGTCTGTTTCTTGGTTTGCCTCTCTCTCTCGTTTCCCTTTTGCTCATTTGTTTTATTTCTTGATTTCCACATAGGAGTGAAATCATATGGGATTTGTCTTTCTCTGGCTGATTTATTTTGCTTAACATTAAACTCTCTAGCTCATCCCTGTTGTTGCAAATGGCAAGATTTCATTCTTTTTCATAGCTGAATAATATTCCATTGTATATATATACCTCATCTTCTTTATCCATTCATTGGTCAGTGGGCACTTGAGTTGCTTCTATATCTTGGCTATTGTAAATAATGCTGCAATAATCATAGGGGTGCTTATATCCTTTCAAATTAGTGTTATTTGGGTAAATACCCAGTACAGCAATTGCTGGGTCATAGCGTAGTTCTATTTTTAATTTTTTGAGGAACTTCCATACTGTTTTACAATGTGGCCACACCAGTTTGCATTCCCACCAACTGTGCATGAGGCTTTCTTTTTCTCCACATCCTTGTTTCTTGTGCTCTATCTTTTTAAAATCACATTGAAAACATTGTGAATTTTACCTTATTGGGTGCTAGACTTTTGTATTTCTCAAACTGTTTTGGGCTTCAATCTGGGATGCAGTTAATTTACTCGAACAGTTTGATGTTTTCAAGGCTTGATTTGCAACTTTGTTAGGTGGTTCCACAAAGGGCTAATGTGGCCCCTCTGTGAGATTGTCTGTGGATTTCCCTAGATGTCTCAAGTGGTAGTTCTATCTACCCTGGCTGGTGGGAATACACTATCCTTTCCCCACTGTGAGATTCAGGGGTCATTCTGCCTGCTTCTTTCTGGTGGTCTCTTTCCTAACCCCCATCATTTCCTCACTCATACACATGGATCAGGACTCAGCTAAAGACTCTACAGGTGTCCAGAGCTTCCTCTTCTCTGTTACTCTGTCCTAGGAATACCAGCTGCTTTGGCCTCTGCCACTTCTGAACTTGGGAACCATCCAGGCTTTGGTTGTGGTCTCTCTCCCTGCTCTGTCCCTGGAAATTCTTTCCAGGCAACAAGCTAGGGCAGTCATGGGATTCATGGCGTGGTTTATAACCCAGTACTACATACACTAGTTTATTGTTCAAATTATTCCAGCATTTACTATTTTGAGGGTTTTTTGACAGTCTCATCTTTTAGTCATTTTGAACACTTCCTTACTTTCTGGCATTACAAGATGCTCTGGGGTCATCTCACTTATTGTCTGCTCCTCTGTGGAATCAGCCACTTCTCTCTGCTTCTTTTTACTCGAGAATGGTGTAAGAAGTCAACATCTGAGCATTAGGTGGCCATTAACTTTTTAAAAGCAAATTTAATGAGCTACTGGAGCCTAAATAAAACTCACAATAATTTCCTGTTGACCTACATACTTTGACATGCAATGGTGGTATACGGTAGGGTATTTTTAATGGCATTATGAAAATATGAAAATTTTAAAATGACAAGATTGTGCAAATGAGGGTAGATACATTTAATTATAATTTAATTCAACAATAGGGAAGCTTCCCAACCATTTAGTTACCAGTCTTAATCAGCTGTGTACTAGGATATGAACAGAGTTGATTTTTAAACTTAAAATAATAGACTTTTAAAGTAAATGGTAATTGAATGTTAACTGATGGTATGAAATTTAAAATAATATGATTTCCATGTTTTGTTACATTAAGCGAGAGAAATTACAGAATAATCTACTAAGTAAAGAATGATTAATTTGAAGCAAAAAAAAATGAACTCCTATACTTATAAATGTTGAGCTTTAAAATTGTTTCACATTTTTCACTTTTCATAGCTTGTTACTGGTCTGTATGCCTTGATGCTATTAATAGTCACAACTTCCTTCCTACTAATTCAGGGTTAGCAATGACTGGTTCCAAAATCAGGATCAACACTAGCTGATCACTGTGAGTGTCACAATCCCACAAGAAGATGTAAACAGCGAGAAGATCAGGAAAAGCAAGCAGAGTGCTTCAGCAATTGCTTGGTTGTCCAAGCCTATTACAGTGGCTCTCCAAAAGAGAGCTGTGTTTAAGTATGTTCACGCACATCCAGGTTTTTTTTGACTCAACTTTACTAAATCTCAAATCTTAAATATTGTAGCCTCACAAAGTTTCTTGATTTCTAGGAAGTATACTTCGTGACTTCAGCCCATCTCCTTTTTCAAAATGCTTAGTAGCCATTATAATTAGTATCTTCTTTGGACCCTAACTACAGCCTAATGTGTACTTTATAATTAATCTTCTTTTATTACATTAAGTTCCTTGGTTATTTATTACTTGTTTTCTATTAAGTGAGGTTACTTAAGACCTGTAATTTATACATTTACCCTTTTTATTTAACTAAAAGCTGTTAGCATTCTTAGATCTGATGGATCATTGGATATTTCTTGAATAGAACTGATACTCAAATATAGGGCTATTTATGACTAAAAAGATGTGGCTCACACATTGTGGTAAATATACACATTGAATTCGATATTTGAGTTAGGTGTCAGTAGGGCTATGTTCCTACCTAAGGTTCTAGGAAAGAATCTTCCTATGCCTTTCTCCTAATTTCTCGTGGTTGCTAGCAATCTTTGGCATTCTTGGCTTGCGGCTACATCACTAAATCTCTACCTCTATTGTCATATGGCTTTCTTCCCTGTGTGTTTCCGTGTCTCTCTGTGTCCTCTCCTCATATAAGGATACCAGTCATATTGGGTTTAAGACCCATTCTAATCAGTATGACTTCATTGCAACCAGTTACCTCTGCAAAGATCCTATTGCTATGGAAGATTGCATTCCAAATTTCTGGGTGAACATGAATTTTGGGGGAACATTATTCAACCAAGCAAAGACCCCTCTCCATTACTCCTTTTTTTTTTCTTTTCTCATTGTTTCTTAGAACTTTAGTCAATTACAAGATAAGCAGTGAGCTGGTTATGTTCCTACTTGTTATTGATGACCTTTTACAAATCATTCCTTGTTATATTTTTCTCAGCATTCATGAATTATAAGATAATCAATAACTCACAAAGATACATCATTTATTTTAAGCCTGCTCATTCATCAAGCTTCATATATTTTCTTGGGCTTTTTGCTTGTCTTCTTTAATTATCCTGTTCTTTTTGAGTTTGTATGAACTTCAAAGGTCAGTCGATGCATTTTTCATAACTTGTAATGAATTTTTTTGGTTTCATTTTTAATAGGCCTTTCAAAAATGGAAACTATCTCTATCAACCTATTCTTTTCCCATTTCAAGACAACTGGAAAGTCTACATGCCTGTATTTTTTGGATGCAGATATTTGTGGCTTCAAACAACGAAGTCCAGTGAAAGACATGGGAGACATAGACAGTATTATATCATAAAAATGGCAATGCCACTCCTGCATCAAAATGAACAGTGAACTTGGCTGGAAATGCTTTTTACTACTCTCCCCATTGTTGTAGACTCAACATAGACTTTCAACTCTCTTCAGGTAAATCAAGTGAGGTAAAGCAAATATTTGGGGAAATTAAACGAAAGATGTAACAGGGCTCGTATGGACAATGCACTGGAGCGGGTAAGAACAGATTTAGTTAGGAGGCCATTGGCTTTGTGCCATACTGCAGAGTGACAGTAAGCACCAGAGGACCAGCTGTACCTGGGCACAGGGAGCGAGTCTCTCCCAACCCCATCCTCCAGGAAAAGGATTTCCAAAGACTAATGATCTCTGACCAATCACATCATCTCCTTCTCCTTCGTTGGGGAGGAACAAGTCAGGGGATATTGAAAAATGAAAAAGCAGACTCTCCAATATTCCCAACTGGGGAAGATTGAAGAAACACTTCCTACATCCCATTTATCTGTAAGACCTGTCATTTCTATCTTGAAAACATACCTCAAATCTATCCCCCTCTTTCCACCTCTGCCACTTCCACCTTAGGCCAAAACCCTTTCCTTTCACAATGGGATTATTGCAGTTCAGGCCTCCACTGCTTGAAATTCAGAGGAGAGGATGAATGAGGTCCCATGGAATCTCCAAGTCTATCAGAAGCCTTCATGACAGGGTGTTTTCCTATGAATTAGTCAGTGATGCTGTCTTGTTTCCACCTCCCTGCCCACCCTATTGTGTATGCTTCAACATGTGGGTCCTAGGAAGGAAGAGAGTAACTTGAAACTTGAACCCCAACCAAGAAGACATTTGCATCTGATCAGCATGACTAAACATTGCTCCCTCTTCCTCCATCATATGCAAAACTTAGCATTAAGTCAGAGCCCAGATGTCAGGTCCCAGACTGACAAACACCCGCCCCCCCAATCCTACTCCATCATTGCAATGTTTTTCTCCACCCATAATGTATGTATCAATTTGATAACATATTTATGGTTATCTATTTCTGCACCCTGTGGCTTAAAACAAAAAGAAATGTATGATTGCAGTTTCTGTGGTTCAGTAATGCAGGCGTTCAGCTCCCTGCTCCTGGCTCAGGGTGTTCCATGAGGTTGCAGTCAAGATGTTGGCTGGGCCTATAGTTATCTGAGGGCTTGACTGGGCCTGCGATTGGCTCCCCCATGGCAAGTGTATGTTGACCGTCTGAGGTCTCATTGCTCACCACATGGACCCCTCTCTATATGGCATCTGAATTTGCCTGAAGCTAAGGATCCAACAGATATCAGTGTGAAAGCCAGAGTACCTTTGAAACCTAATCTTAGAATCCACGCAACATCACTCAGACACATTCTATTCATTAGAAGCCAATCATTAATTCTGGCTCACACATCAGTGGAGAACTAAACTTCACCTTTGAAGAGAGGAGAGTCCAAGAATTTGGGGGCATATTTTTAAATCCACCACCCCCCACACACAATGTATCATCTCTTTCTGAATTCTGCTCCTGACTCGCCAATGCAACCTCTTTGCCCATTCCAAACCTCACCTCCTCACTCACCCATCTCACACACACACACACATTTCCTGATCTATTTCTGTATCAGCTGTAATTGGTTTGGGCTGTAGTAACAGGAAAGTACAAAATAGCAGTAGCTTAAGCAACAGTAGACGTTTCTTGTTATGCTGTAAAACGCATTCGGAAGCATGCAGTCTGAGGCTGGTAAGGTTGTGCCTTCTTCCTCATGGTCTGAGATACCCTTTAGGGTTCCAGTTATCACAGCTGAAATCCGGGCAGTGGGACAGAGGAAAGGAGAAAGGAGAAGTGTGTTAGCAGCCACTTGAGAATTTTCCTGGAAGCTACAATTCGGCTTCCATCTCAATGGTCAGCATTCAGCTACTTGTAAACATAGGATACAAAACATGGGGGCATATGGTTTACAAAGTAATGTGGTAAATGTAGTCTTTATTTGCAGGTGGCCACATGCTCAGCTAAATTATCAGGAGTTTTCTTGCTAAGGGAGAAAGAATGATTATGGGCATGGAGAATATTCCTTTGGCTATGCAAACGTCTATGAGCGCCTTTTTATCCCCCAACGTGGGGCTGCTTTGGTGTTCTTGTTGTGGGGCAGTTATATCCCTCAGAACTAATAATTCAAGACAAATCAAGAATATACACACATAGAACAAATTCACTCCTTCCCCAAGGGAGACGACTTCAAACTCTGAGTTCCTGCCTCCTGCCCCAAGTTCAGGGTCTCTGCAGCCTATGCGATCTCTTCCTTTAGATCATATGTTGCTTCTTATGGTATGAAAGCATATAAATTAAAAGATATGGAAACAAGATATCACAATAAAAATTCCCATTTGGGAAAGGGGGAGGAGGAGAACCTCAGTCACTGGTAATATTAATTATCAAATACCTCTAAGCAGGAAGTGAGCACTTTCTCTGGTCATAAAGGAGTGAATTCTTGGCTTAGCTCATTTGGGAAACCCTGATCAAACTCTCTTGTTCATTGCCCTTTTAGGTCCCTATCTCTGCTTTCTGGGACTTCATCCTCCATGGCTGCATCTGAAGTCAGTCTGGGGCTGGGGCCCTTTTTGGTGCTTGCAGTTTTAGAAGCCTTCTTGCTGGTGTGGGTTTTCAGACCCAGTGATTTTCTTTTTCCTTTTCCTTTCCTTTCCTTTCCTTTCCTTTTTTCTTTTCTTTTCTTCCCTTTCCTTTCCCTCCCTCCCTCCCTTCCTTCCTTTCTTCCTTTCTCTTTTTCTTTCTGGATTTTATTTATTTGTCATAGAGGGAGACAGTACACAAGCAGGGGGAGCAGCAGGCAGAGGGAGAAGCAGGCTCCCCACTGAGCAGGGAGTCTGATGGGGAACTCGATCCCAGGACCCTCGGATCATGACCTGAGCTGAAGGCAGATGCTTAACCAACTGATCCACCAAGGTGTCCCAGGGTTGAAATTTCTTCTCCAAAACAGTTTTCTTAAAATTCGATAATATTCTGATCTATTTGCTTTTAGTTACTTCCAAGTGTATTAGTAGCCATAATATCTTAGATAAATTTTAAACCTGAAGACAGGAGTTTATGTACTGGTATCTAGGCTCTGCCTATTCTCCTTTTCCCCTCCCCCCAGCACCCCAACTCTCCAAAAGATGTTGCCAATCCTGAGACATTTTGAGATAATAGAACCTGATCTTTGCCCATGGTTTAGGCCCTACTGATTGGCAACTGCTTAATGGAAAATACATGAGAAAGGCTTGGGCTTGGGGCACTTTAATTGGATTAATGAAAAAATAGTCCCCTAAAAAAAAAATAGTCCCCTATGCAAAATATACATATATGGAATTATAAATTTAAGTGAAATAAAGAATGTGTAACAACTGACAAATAATGAAAATACGCAATGCTCTTTATTGCAAATTGCTTATGGCCAGTCGATTCTTACCGAATGCTTTTTTTGATTTTTGCTTTAACTCTCTTTTCTGTAGCCAGATGTGGCTTGTGACTGATGACCAAGTGTATTTCCAACCTGAACGCTGGTTGATACGTCCATTGTTAATGAGTAAAAGAATGGGAAACAACGGAGCAGTAAGTTGGAACTTCAATTGGTTGTCAGTACGGTGACATCTTGTCAGTTGTGGAACTGGGTAAGTTTCCACATTTTGGAAGAATATTTATTTATTTATTTATTTACTGGTATTCATGGTATAATGGCTGTAGATACAACACACTTTAAGATTTAATCTGCATTATTATGTTCTCTGTCACTTTCTTAAGCTAGGCAATCAACAAAATAATAACCACCGATTTGTAGTATTTGTCAGTTTCCATGGTATAAACACTCTTAATAACAGCTGATTTCAAGTTCCTAATGGCAACTGAAACATGATCTCTTTCCAGCAGACACAATAAATGCAAATAGCCTTAAGAATATAGACAGTAGTAAAATGTAGTAAATTAAGGAGTCATGAACTTTTAATATTTATTATCACTGTTTTAATATAATTTAATTATAATAATTTAATTTTAGATAATGGCTATATTTAACAACTGGTTTGCCAGGTTCCTGAAAATGTTTAACAATAGACTCTTGTGAGCTGGTAAGAGGGGCTTCTAGCACACCCCTGACTCTGTCCCCACCTTAACCTTAGGCTTGGTCATAAGATTTGCTTTGGCCTATGATAGATACTTTATGTAACTCAATTTTAAGTCATTTGACCACGTCATAATGTGTGCACATAGATAAAAAGGAGAAACATGACACAGTGGTATAATTAGATGGATTTGTGGGTACTTGACACCATTCCTAAGCATAGTAATCTGGCCTCTGCCTATTCTCATCTAGTGTTCCTAATCACTCACACACAGCTTTATTGAACTCCCTACAATTCCCTAAATGTACACATTCTCATACCTCTGGGTTTTGGAACTACTAGTTCTTTGCCTAGACCAACGTTCTTCTCCTCCTTCCCTCCTTCTTACTCATCCTTCCCCTATCAGCTTTGGCATCTGTCTTAGGAAGTCATCTCTGGCTCCCTGTCTTAGTCAGCTCAGGCTATTATACTGAATGTCATAGACTGGTGGGTGGCTTAGAGAAGAAACATTTCTTTCTCACAGCTCTCGAGGCTGTGAAGTCCAAGATCAAGGTGTCAGCAGATCCTGGGTCTGGTGAGGGCCTGCTTCCTGGTTTACATCTGGTTATCTGTGTGTTGCATCCTCACAGAGTAGTGAGAGGAAGCAAAATCTTGTGCCTCTTCTTACAAGGGCTCTAATTGCATGTATGAGGGCTCTACCCTTATGGCCTAATTACCTCCTAATACCAGGACACTGAGAATTAGTTCAACTTATAAATTTTGGAGGGACACAGACATTTAATCCATAATACCCTCCAAGGCTGGGGTCAGGGGCCGCGCTTTGTACTATTATGGGTGCACTCTTCCTACCTTCCCACTGCAGTCCTGCATCACAACGGTCTGTTCCTTTGTCTTCCCCATTGTAAGCTCCTTGGGAGTCAATACTGTTTTGTTCATAGTTGTGTCTTCAGTACCTAGCACATTATATGGTATATAATTGTCTGATGCATGTTACAGGGATGCTTGCTGCCTCTTTTCAGAACTTACTGATGGAATGGAAAACATAAAACAAATGTATCAATTTTGTATATGATATAATCATATAACCAAAATTCAAAGACTCAGAAAGACTTCAACAGGTTATAAAATCAGGGTGGAACTAACAAGGTGGAATTCTAGGGAGAAATTATAGAAAATACATTTAAATTCATATTCCGCAGCGGTTCTCACTCAAAGTGTGGCACAGTTCAATGTCAGGGAAATGTCATAAAAAACAAAATCTCTTGTTAATCTCAAAAAGCTGTCCATAAAGGTAGGGGAGAAAGAAGATTGTTTTATTATTGAATAAACATTCAATCGGAATGGGATGTGGATCACAGGAAAGCCACTAAAAAGATAGCAAAGACAGATAAGAAAAGTCTCACCCAATTTTCAGGCACACAGATAAAACCATCACATCCATGTTCTCAAGATAAACGGTAACGAATTCTCAAGTAAGAGGACTAATTGCCTTATACAAAGGAAGCACAAATATCTCCTCTGTTATGACAGAAGGTAGATTTGTAATTTGGAGCCAGGTCCCTTCTGAAGTTAGGCTCTGGCTCTCCCAGCAAACTAGGAGATGGGATGCTGTCTTTGCTGATGATTACATTTCAAAGGGATGGCTCCAGGTCCCATTTCAAAGAGAAATTCCTGGATTGTTATGTGAGCAAAGGGCCTCCTTAGTCTTTAAAAAGGTACCCTCATATTTCTGTGAGGCAGAGAAAGAATGGACAATGACAGATTTTCTCAAGTAAATGCTTTCTTTTTCCTTTGCACCAGGGAGAATTAAGTATTTTTCTTCTAATTTGTTTTATCCTTACGCCAACAGCCTCAGCAGCACCTAAGAACTCTAATTGGAAATACAAATTCTCCAATGCCAACCCAGGCCTACTCAATCAGAAACTCTAGAGATCAGACCCAGCAATCTGTGGTTTTTAATCATCTCCTCAGGTGATGTTGACACTCCCTCACATATGAGAATCACTGTAGAGGACTGCTGACAGCAGGCCATTTGAAAAGGGTCTTGGGATTTTTATTTTACTTGAATTAATAGTTATCTGCATTACCTGCTCTGCTAGCGAATTACCTCCAATTAATTGGCAAGAAATTAAGATGTCTGAAATAAAGCTATTAAATGAACCTAACTTTAGCTAAGATAGTCACATATTAACAACTTGTATAAGAGAGGGAAATAAAAGCAAAAGCATTACAAAAAATGATAATGCTTATTTGGCTCTAGAGTACATTCTCTAATTTAAAATACAAAGAGTTGGTGATTTTCTGGCAACCCACAAAATGCCCCAAATAGTAAAACTATAGAAGCCAAACTCAAGAGAAATTAAACAATTGTGCAATTTTTCCCCCCTACACGGACCCCTTCTTAAGTACACCTGGCTCCCTATGGGGGGCAGAGGCAGGGCAAATCTCTCTTTTATCCGTATTCCTCAATTTTGGAGGTAAACGTGGAATCACTTGAGGATAAAAAAGAAACAGTCAGTGGGGAGGGTCTCTGAAGTGGCAGGTGACGGAGGAAATCTGGATTGTTGGAGGTTATCAGCTCATAAAAGCAGTCTGAGCAGTGAGCTCTGCCCACCTTCCTCCACATGGGCCAGAACCTGACATGGACTCAGGAGCCTTTCATGCTCATGAACACAGGTGAGGAAAGTTTGAGGTTGGAGGCTACCAGTACACTGGAAACTGTCCACTGTAGCTGTCAGTGAATTTGGGCCTGTTACAGTACTTGTCACATTACTTGTGCATTCTTAGAATTTGCACCCACTTTCTTTATTTGAAAGACGTGCAGATAGACTATAAACTATAAGAGGATAAAGACTGTTAGCTTTGTGTTCTGGAGAATTATCAAAGTCAAGAACAGTATTTTGCATGTTGCTGGTGCTGAATTAATTTATGTGGAATTAATGAATACAGTTCTAGGAAAAAATCATAATTCTTAAAGGCAAGATAATTTTAGGTCTGTCTTCAGATGCCTTTGGGAGGGTCTTAACACTATTGAGCATGTGACAAAGTTGAAACCTAATTAGTTGGTTTATGATAAAGCAATATGCAGACCTGTTATCTTGTTATAGTCTTAATTCCTACCCCTCTAAATTTAAGATTATTGTTGTCAAACGTGCATCCTGACATATAAATCTGTAGTGTGAAGAGCAGAAGGACGAAAACTTCTATACGTATTAAGTAAAGATTTTCTTTAGCTTATAGCTTTTTGTAGGGTGCTGATACACAGAGAACTTTAGAAAATTGTAATGGATTTTCAAGCCAATAATTATATGATTTATACCAAATCATCTTTTAAATTCTTCAGTTGAATGTCACTGCTGTGTTGAAGTTGTGTATTTGTGGTAAGTCATCATATTAAGAACCTTCTAAAGCTAATCCCCTATTATTAACTCTTAAGTGGAAGTGGAAATTGGACAATAAGTTCACTCTCCTCAGCGAGGTCTCAGAGAGGGGCCAATGGATGAAATGAAAACAGATTGTTTTGCCTGTTTGCTTCTCCTGTTGAAGCTAGTCAGGATTGTAAAGTACAAGCACCTTAAAATACTTTGGCCTCTTTTGGAGGGAAAGTGCTGTGGCTCTGAACAGTCAGAGAAGACTACTTTGCAAGTCTCGTGAATTGCTACCTAGGGCAGCACTCACATATTTTTATGTAAAATATATGAGATGTAAGAACTGTGATTTATGGCTATAACGTGAAGTTTAATTCTCTCCCTGAAGACTAAGAAATGTTGGGCAGAAAATTAACACTTGTGATGCACATGGTTTAGGGGGATTAGAACAAGTCTACCCCCCTTGCTTATTAATCATGTATCCATACGCCAATTTCCTGCACTGCTATCTCCTGTGTAAAAACCTCCCTTTCAGTGTTGTATATGTAGTTACTTGTATGTCTCAATTCCTCCTAGGTACTGAATAAATACCTCTGAAAGGGAGCTTTAGAGACCCAGCTGAATGAAGTTCTAGCACAGGGCTAGAGGTGAATTGTTTGGAGCGGTTTGAAATGTGTTCCTTTAAGGAGCCCATTTTGAGAACAGTCTTTTTTCCCCCCCTTTTTCTTCATGTGTTTTTATTGGAGATTGTTTACCATGGCTTCTACTTGGTAACCACTTTTTGTTCTTTTACTTTTTACTTATATTTTTATTATTTGATTCCAGTATAAGTAACATACAGTGTTATATTAGTTTTAGATGTAGAGTGATTCAATTCTATACATTACTCAGTACTCATACAAATAAGTGTACTCAATCTCCAAGAACAGTCTTTTATACCTCAAATTTGACCCACTCCTGAAAGACAGCCCTAGTAAATTGGTTTCTGTGGCCACTGAAACAAACAGCATTTATTATGCCAAGGCTTCCTGAGGAAGTCCATCTAAAGTGAGGCTGGTGGCATTTGATTTCTTAGGAGCTCTGGAGATGCTTGTGATGGACTCTCCCCCACGTGTCCGTGGGACCATGGAGCTGCCTGTCTGTTGATCCCAAAAGAGATGTACAGCAGTTTTGCTAGAAGGACCTGGACATGGCAATTAAAGCCAGGTAAATGGAAAACGGAAAATTGCATTAAAAAGCAATACGAGGGGGGCGCCTGAGTGGCTCAGTGGGTTAAGCCTCTGCTTTCGGCTCAGGTCATGATCTCAGGGTCCTGGGATTGAGCCCCGCATTGGGTTCTCTGCTCAGCAGGGAGCCTGCTTCCTCCTCTCTCTCTGCCTGCCTCTCTGCCTACTTGTGATCTCTGTCCGTCAAATAAATAAATAAATAAAATCTTTAAAAAAAAAAAAAAGCAATAATACGAGGAGCTCTACATGAAATGCGTGGAGGTGGGGAAAATTCTGGATGGATTTTTTAAGGACTGTACCCCAGGTGATGCAGGAAGCTGAAACAGAAGGAACTTGCAAAAGCTGAGATCTAGGTCTGAAAGAAAAAGATCAACTTACCATAGACACGAACTCTATGAACACATCTTTCTCTGAACCTTTCATGAGATTTGCAAAGCAGAAGGAGACTGAAGACTATCCTCAAAATGAAGAAGTATACTGAGGGCTACATATTATGAATTGAAACGGAAGGCCAAAGATACCAATCATTAGAGACCCAGACAGAAAAGCTTCTCAATCTAGCAGATAAGGAAACTGATCAGGTCAGAAGGAGGGCCTCAGTGGCCTATTGGCCTTCTACATGGGATTGGTAAGGGGCTAGATGCAGAACTATTCCCTGAAGACCATTCAGCAGAAGACTAAAGAAAATGGTGAACTGATCATAACTGATCACGAACTGATCTGTTATGATCTGATTTCGGAGGTGGAAAAATCTGATATGGAAGGCACTGACCTGCGGCCTTCTCTCCCCACTCCTATCTCTCCGTGTAACTAAACAAGCCTCATGTACTTTCTTCTCTCATTTTTCTTTTAGTGGAGATCTCAATAATCCTCAGAAAGAAAAAAAAAGGCGACAGAAAAGTAAGTATGAGATATTTTGACTTCTGAGTTCCATTTTTCAGATGTATTTGACTTATTAAATGTCAGTGCTGATCTTTCATTAGGGAGTTTTTGTATCCTATCAAATATGTGCTCTTGTGAGGCTTGTTCAAAATATTTTTTTGGTGCCATATCTTATAGATTTTTTTTTTCCTATGGGAAAACCACTGCTTTGAATACGTCCAAGATTTTTTTTTTTTTTTTTTTTTTTTGGTTAGTACATGTGTGCAGCAGAAGTGTGGTATATAAGAAATCATGTGGATGTGGAGGGGCCCAGTTTCCTTATAAACTCCTGTAATGCTAAGAGGTTATAACCTGTCTTTTAATCACATCTTGCAAAAATGTAATTAGAGTTATATGCATCTTTAAAAACACCACTTTCACAGAATCTGTAACAAACCTAAAACTGCTCAAGCTGAGTTCTATCTCCTTTGTAACCTGCATGTTTTTAATGCATAAATTATGAGGTAAAAAAAAGATAAAAAGGCCATAAGACAAGAATCCAATATGCATTCTTTACACACAAAAGCATGTTTTACCAGACATCAGACTATGCACTTAGAATTTTTTCTCAGAACAAAATCGTGTTCATGAGATCATATATTTTGTCTCATTCATCTGTCTCTCGAACACCTAGTACTGGGCATGTGGTAATGCAAGATATATATTTAAGGTCTTAAAAGTAAATACATTTTCCATGTAGTGTCCGGTGCCTGTTTTCTCTGCCCAAAAGGCACAATCTATGAGACCTGTGTTTTCAGAACAGAAAATGAAGGATGGAACCAGTAGAGAAAACTGGCTCGTGGGGCAGAAATGTGAATTTGGCCGGCCAGCACGCTAACCCTGGAAGCTGTCTCCTGGCCCGAGCTTTCCAAATCAGCTTCCACAGGGTGTGACAAACTCAGGCACTTCCTAGGTTGGGCCTGATTTTCAAAGGCGGTGGGCAGCAGTCTTCAGAGATGGCAGGTGGCAGGGGCGCGATTCTGGGTGGTCTGTTCGATTTCTCACAGGTCTCCTGCCAGTGGCTGGGCTGCTGGGCGGGGTACAAAGGCGGCGGGGTTGGTAAGAACAAGGCGGCGCCCAAGCTTCCAAGCAAGGGTCAGGACCCAGCAGCTGGGAACTGGAGGGCTCTTTGTGAATCAAAGCCGAGTGCAGGGGCTCCCAGCCTTCCGTCCCCCTCTGAGGGGCCCCTGTCGGCTTTTTACCCATCCCGGCCAAGCCCCGCTTCAGCGCGTCCACAAAGTCCATGAAATGAGCCAGGATAGGGTTCTCCCTCTCGATGTAAGGGATTACCCGCTCCTCGGCCGTCCCAGGGAGGCGGCTCATTAAAAACGCCACCTCCAGGGTGTCGTGGTAGCATCTGGCTCGAAGAACCGTCTGTTAGAGGCTGCTTGAATCAAAAACCTGGAAAGTCGGGCGGAGTCCCCATTAAACGTTTGGGCGGGGAGGTAGGGGGAAGCACGCGGGCTAGCAGGTTGGCCGTCCCGCAAAGCAGCCGCCGTCCCAGACCCGAGAGCTCGTCGTTCTCCCCGCGCAGGGTACGGCTCTGTATCAGGAGGTCCTGCATCAGGACCGCACGCCTCGCCGCCGCCAGCCTCGCTGCCGCGTCGACGGAAGTGCGTGTCGACCTCGGGGGTGGGGCTCCGCGGGGCGGCTCCGCGGACCCGACTGGGCCTAGGCCCGTGAGCCGAGGGGCGGGCGCAACCGGACTAGCGGCCGGGGAAGTGTGAACCAAGACCCCTGAAGCGGCCCGGCGGGCGGAAGCCAGAGAAGGAAATCCGGGGCAGACGGGGCGCGGGGCTCGGCGGAGGAATCTGAGCTCGCGGCAGCGCGCACGGCCCTCGGCAGCTCCCTCCGCGGGATGGGCGCGCAGGTCCTTAAAGGGAAAGCGGCCGACCTAGCCGCGGAGTGCTGCCGGTGTTGGGAAGGGCAGTGCGGCTTCCTCCGTCCCGCTCGCACCCCCATTACTGTAGTCTTAATGTTTATTGAGTGTGTTGCACGGTCCCGGTCCTTCGCGTGAAAGCCGGACAGCTACAAGGAGGCGATTCTAATGAAGCCCTCCGCGCTTCCAGAAGAGACTAACCGCCAGGGACGGGACCAGGAGCAGCAGCTCTCTCTTCTATGGAGTTGCCTCTCGTGCTAGGCACCTTACAGAATCGCCCTTTTTCTTTCCTTTTTTTTTTTTTTTAAAGATTTTATTTATTTATTTGAGAGGGAGCACGGGAGGGGATAGGGTCAGAGGGAGAAGCAGACTCCCTGCTGAGCAGGGAGCCTGATTGGGGACCCAATCGATCCTAACACTCCAGGATCATGACCTGAGCCCGTGGCAGTCACCTGATCAACTGAGCCACGTAGGTGCCCCAGAATCTCTGAAATCTTCCCGACTCTCTGAAGTCCAGGCTGTTTTTCATGGAGGTCAAAGGCTGTTCAGAAAGTACACAAACTTACTCTGGCCACAATGGAGGTGAAACACTGAGACAGTGCTTCCTGAATGCCAGGTCTTTGGACACGAACTTAAACTTCAGGTGGTGGAGTGCCTTCTTAGCGCAGTAGGCAGTGCGTCAGTCTCATAAACTTCAGGTGGTGGGCAGGGTTCATGGATAGGAAAGGACCATGTATGTCCACGTTAATGCTGTCTATATTTATGTTAATGAGGGAATGTATACCATCTGCTTCAATTCAGCCACGATTTACAGGGCTAGTTATGAGCACTGCTTCTCTCCGGAAATAAGGCTCTGCTCTGACCCCCTTCCTACCCAACCCGGTATCATTCATACACACACACATACATACATATATATATATACACACACACACACATACACATCTGTGTTGATGTAGTAGGTAAATAAGGCTTCAAATAACATTTCCTAATGAAACCTAATGAAAGCGTTAAATTGTGTTAAAATACTTGCAAAAACAAAAATTAAATACTCCCAAAAGCAAAATGCTAAACTGGATGAATTTTGATGTCAATTACCTACAGTATATGTACATTGAGAAAAAAAAAATACAACGAAAAGTTGTTATCTGGTCGCCTGGGTGGTTCAGTCGGTTGGGCATCTGCATTCCGCTGGGGTCCTAGTCCCAGGGTCCTGGGATCCAGTCCTGCATCCAGCTCCTTGCTCAGTGGGGAACCTGCTTCATTCTCTGCCTCTGCTCCTCCCCCTGCTCGTGCTCTCTCTCTCTCTCTCTGACAAATAAATTTTTAAAAATCTTAAAAAAAATTGTTATCTATGAATGGTAAAATTTTTACTCTATATGTCTTTATTAAGGAAAATTTTTACTTTATAGGTCTCTATTTTTTAAGTGATTTTATAGTTAAAAAACAAAACATTAAAATGAAAATAAATGCTTTCAAATTGTAACATGCTAGTTATATAAAGGGAATTTTGGAAACCGTAAACGATGGATATAGAACTTAGACTACATTTCCCATCTCAGGCTTAATCTGAAGAACATGTAGTATTATTGTAATCTTTTATACCTAGAAATTGATTTTTTCATTGAGGAAGAGATAACGTGTCATTATATTCACTTCATTTAAAAATTTTTTTTAAAGATTTTATTATTTATTTGACAGAGAGAGAGATCACAAGTAGGCAGAGAGACAGGCAGAGAAAGAGCGGGGGAAGCAGACTCCCCCCCCAAGCGGAGAGCCAGATGTGGGGCTGGATCCCAGGACCTTGGGATCATGACCTGAGCCCAAGGCAGAGGATTTAACCTACTGAGCCATCCAGGCACCCCTATTCACTTCATTTAAAAAAGGAAAATCATTTACTGAATCAGTATAATTTATGAAATTTCTCTGGAGTTGCAGATAGTATCAAAATGTCATTCAAAGTTTCAGAGCCAAAATGAATTCTTACTTTGGCCACAATATAAGATTTACTAATCTGAATACAAGACTGGGCAATCGTGCTGAAAATACGTATTTTCTTTTGCAAATACCATACGTTACAACGTACATTAAAAAAAACCCTACATTGCTGACATATAATAGATGCTTTATATATATGTAATATATATATTTAAGTTATGAAGCTTAATAATAAAGCAAACATTCTTGAATCTATGACTCAAAATTAAGACTTAGATTGTGAAGTTTACTGTGTGGTATTCCTCTAGCCTTTCTTTCCTGAGTTTACCAGGAAGATTGTTAATCACCTGAAGATTGTTAATCCTGAAGATTGTTAATCACCCTCTGACTTTTAGAAACATAGAGTTTTATATATATCTATCTATACCTATAGATCTATTTGCTTAGTATTGCTTATTTCTCAGTTTTTTAAAAATCATATCAGCCTGCTTTGGATTTCTGCAATTTGCTTGACTTATTGAAAATTATGTTTCCAAAATTGCTTCAAATTGTGTCATTCATGGAGCATTAGTTTATTTCTTTTTATTGCTACATAATATAGCATAGTTCATGTGTGTATTTTCCTGATACTGGATATTTGAATTGTCTCTGGCTGTTTGCTATTATAAATGATACATTAGTATTCTTGTATGTATCTTCTGGCCCACATGTTAAGAATTGCTTTAGGGTTATGTTTAGGTTTAGGAATGGAATTGCTACATTAGAGGGCATTTGGATATTAAACATTACATGATACTGTTACATTGGTTTCTAAAATTCTTGTACCAGTTAAACTTTCACCAACACTTGGTATTTTCTGATCAATTCGCCACTCTAGTAGGAGTAAAATTATGTTTAATTGGATCTTTTAATTTGTATTGTCTTTATTTTTTAAATATGTTTAAGCAGCTTTTCATATGTGTTTTGACCATTTATATTTCTTATTGTGTGCTAAGCTTGTTTATGCATTTTAGCCATTTGGGGGAGAGTTCCCTTCCTGCCTGCCTTCCTTTCTTTTTTAGTATAATTGACGACAATAGCCTATTAGTTTCAGGTGTACATCACAATGACTTGATATTTTTATACATTATGAATTGATCCCCATGATAAGTCTAGTTATCATCTATCACCACCCAAAGTTATTAAAATATTATTGTCTATATTCTCTACGCTGTACACTACATCCTGAAGAGTATTTTATAACTGGAAGTTTGTACCTCTTAATCCCCTTTATCTATTTCGCTCAACCCTTAAGCCCTCCCTACTGTGGTAACCAACAGTGTATATCCTGTATTTATGAGTCTGTTTCTGTTTTGTTTTCTTTTTTCGATTCCATATGTGAGTGAAATCACATGGTATTTGTCTTTCTCTTTATTAATTATTCACTGAGCATAATGCCCTCTAAGTCCATCCAGGTCATCACCAGCAGCAAGATTTCATTCTTATTTATGACTAATACTTTATTGTATGTATATATATATATGTATGGATTCATCTGTGAATGGACACTTAAGTTGCTTCCTATCTTGGCTATTGTAAATGGTACTGCAGTGGACAAATTGTTGTTTTCATTTACTTTAGCTAAATACCCAGAGTGGAATAGCTAGATTGTCTGGTAGTTCTATTTTTAATTTTGTAAGGAATCTCTATACTGTTTTTTCATAGCGGCTGCACGATTTACATTCCTACCAACAGTGATCCCTAGTTCTTTTTTCTCCACATCCTCACCAACATTTGTTATTTTTTGTTTTTGATAATAGCCGATCTGAAGGATAACAGGTGATATCTTATTGCTGTTTTGATTTATTCTTCCCTGATGATTAATGATTAGTTGAGCATCTTTTCAAGTGCCTGTTGGCCACCTGGATGTCTTCCTATAAAAAGTGTTTATTCAAGTTCTCTGCCCATTTAAAAATCAGATTATTTGTTTCTTTTTGGTATTAGGTTGTATGAGTTCTTCATGTATTGGCTATTAACCCTTATTAGATGAATGATTTGGAAATATCTTCTCCTATTCTGTAGGTTGCCTTTTTGTTTTGTTGATTGTTTCCTTTGCTGTGCTTGGGCTTTTTATTTTGCTGTAGTCCCAATTCTTTATTTTTGCTTTTGTTTCCCTTGCCTGAGGGACACATCCATAAACATGTTGCTAGGGCCAATATCCAAGAGTTGCTGCTTATGTTTTCATTTAGGAGTTTTATGGTTTCAGGTCTCACATTTAGGCCTTTAATCCATTTTGAGTTTATTTTTGTGTATGGTGTAAGGAAGTGGTCCCTTTTTATTTTCTGGCATTTTGCTGTCCAGTTTTCCCAGAACCATTTGTTGAAGAGACTGTTTTCTCCCCATGGTATATTCTTGGTTCCTTTGTCATAGATTAATTCACCATATGTATGTGGGTTTATTTCTGGACTCTCTATTCTGTCCCACTGATCTATGTGTCTGTTTTTGTGCCAGTATCATACTGTTTTGATTTCTACAGCTCTGTAGTATATCTTGAAATCTGGGATTGTGATGCCTCCAGGTTTGTTCTTCATTCTCAAGATTGCTTTGGCTATTCAAAGTCTTTTGTAGTTCCATACAAATTTCAGGATTCTTTTTCTTGTTCTGTGAAAAATGCTATTGGTGTTTTGATAGGGATTGCTTTGAATCTGTAGATTGCTTTGAGTAGTATGGACATTTTAACAATATCAGTTCTTCCAGTCCATGAGTATGGTAGATCTTTCATTTGTTTCTGTCGTCTTCAGTGTCTTTCATCAGTGCCTTATAGTTATCAGAGAATAGGTTTTTCACCTCGGTTTAATTTATTCTTAAATATTCAATTATTTTTGGTGCAATTGTAAATGGGATTCTTTCAATTTCTCTTTATGCTACTTTGCTATTCATGTATAGAAATGCAATAGATTTCTGTGTATTAATTTTACATACTGCAACTTTACTAAATTCATGCAATAGCCTACTAGTTTTTGGTGGAATCTTTAGGATTTTCTATGTATAATATCATGTTATCTGGACATAGTGGTAGTTTCACTTCTTCCTTACCAGTTTGGAGGATTTTATTTCTTTTTCTTGCCTGATTGCTACAGGTAGGACTTCTAGTATTATGTTGGATAAAAGTGATGAGAGTGGACATCCTTGTCTTATTCTTGACCTTAGAGGAAAAGCGTTCAGTTTTTCACCATTGAGTATATTGTTAGCTGTGAGTTTTTATATGTAGCCTTTATTATGTTGAGGTATGTTTCCTCTAAACCCACTTTGCTGAGTTTTTTTTTTTATTATGAATGGGTGTTGTATTTGTGAAATTATTTTTCTGCATTTTTTGAGTTGATCATATGGCTTTTATCCTTCCTCTTATTAATGTTTTGTATCACATTGATAGATTGCAAATATTGATGCACCTTTGCATCAATAAATCCTACTTGATCATGGTGAATGATCAAGGAGAGTATTGTTGAATTCACTTGATGTATTTAATGTAGTATTGATTTTGGTTTGCTAATATTTTGTTGAGGATTCTTACATCTGTGTTCATCAGGGATATAATTGTATTTTTTATTTCTAGAAGTTTACTTAGTTATTTCTAAAGATTTTTAAAGAATCTATTTGTGTGAGAGAGAGAGTGAGAGAGAGTAAGAGAACATGAGGAGGAGGATCAGAGGGAGAGGCAGACTCCCTGCTGAGCAGGGAGCCCAGTGAGGGTCTTGATCCCAGAACTCCAGGACCAATCTGAGCCGAAGGCAGTCGCTTAACCAGCTGAGCCACCCAGTTGCCCTATTTAGTTATTTTTAAAATAGGTCTGACTATTTTGACAGTCTGATGTCTTTGGATGTACAGCTATAACAGTTAATAATTCTTCTCTTGGCCCATGTCACAGTTGTTAAATGGTAGAGCCTAGAGTTAAATTCAGGTCTAATTCCAGAAGCTATTTCTTTTAACTATACCAGTGTTTTCTACCCTTCAGTATATGAGTAGATCTTTCATAATTTTTTATATGTAACTACTGTATTAAGAATTGGTTAAATACATGAAATATGTGTATTAATACATTTAAAGCCCTTGAAACAGTACCTAGCAAATAATATATGTTCAATAAATGCTAGCTGTTATTTTTAATATTTTTCTTTAAATGAACTCAGCTTTTCATATTTATTTATTTTAGTCTTATGCCAAATAGTCTTATGCCAAGTCATACTATTTGTGACATTATAGTTTTGATATCTAATATATTTATTTTAATGCATTTTAAGGCACATATCTATTAAAATGTTTGTCCATATATGCTTCAAATATCTTTTGTACCATCGATGTTATATGTACCACACTGAAGAAAACACAATTTAACAGTTTCAGTAAACTCTTTTTGAATTTGAATATATATTTCTTTAATCCTCTTTGTTAAAATAAAGAATAGTTAATAGCTAAATGTTCATTTGAGGTTCATTTACTTTCTGTCTGTGTGATTTTGGGCAGTTTAACCTCTCATACCTCACTTTTTCTTCTTTAAATTGATGGTAATTTTGTCTATAATTAAGTTTAAAGGAAGTATTGTATATATAACTTTTTAACATAATGCTTGATACATAGTAAGGACTCAAGACTGTTAAATAGCATTTTTACCTTATTTTAAAGTCTTCTGAGGAGAAATTATAAAACTTCAGGAATTGAGCATTTAAACAATCCTCCTGGAAGCTAATAATCTATGTAAATTGTATTATTTTAAGGATCTCTCTCTTTTTGTGCATAATTTTTCAAAATTATGGTAAAATTCACATATGATAAGATTAACCACTTGAAAGTGAACAATTTAGTGCCATTTAGTACAGTCATGTTGGTTGGCATTTTCATCACTCCAAAAGGAAACCCTGTACCCATTAAGCACTTACTCCACAGTTTTCCCTTCTCCTGCCCCTGGAAACTACCAGTTTGTGTTCTGTCTGTATTGATTTTTCAATTCTGTATATATCCTATAAATGGAATCATAAAATATGTCGACTTTTTATTTGGCTTTTTTCATTTAGTATCTGTTTTCCAATTTTACAAATTGTAGCATATATCAGTACTTAATTCTTTATTATGGTTGGATAATATTCCATTGTAAGTATATACCACAATTTGTTTATCCCTTTTTATGTTGATTGACATTTGTACTATTTCTACCTTTTTGTTATTGTGAATGGTACTGCTTTGAGCCTGTGTATATGTGTACTTGTTTGAGTACCTGTTTTCAGTTCTTTTTGATATTAACCTAGGAGTGAAATTACTGAGTCCAGGGTAAATCTATGTTTGACTTTTTGAGGAACTGCCAAACTATTTTCCACAGTAGTTGAACCATTTTGCACTCCCAACAGCAACGTACAAGGGGTCTTTCTTCACACCTTCACCAACACTGGTTATTTTCCATTAAGAGTAAAGTATAGGGGCACCTGGGTGTCTCATTGGGTTAAGCCTCTGCCTTTGGCTTGGGTGATGATCTCAGGGTCCTGGGATCGAGCCCCACATTGGGTTCTCTGCTCAGCGGGGAGCCTGCTTCCTCCTCTCTCTCTGCCTGCCTCTCTGCCTACTTGTGATCTCTGTCTGTCAAATAAATTAAAAAACTAAAAAAAAAAAAGAATAAAGTATAGTTATTCTAATGAGTACATGTTCAAGTGGTACATGATTGTGATTTTGATTTGCATTTCCCTAAAGACTAATGATGTTGAGCATCTTCTCATGTATGTGAATATTGGCAATTTATATATTGTCTTGGAGAGATGATTCATACTCTATTCAAATTCTATTCAGATTCTTTGCCCATTTTTCAACTGACTCTTCTCTTTGTTGTTGAGTTGTAAGAATTCTTTATATATTGAAGATACTAGGCTTTTGTCAGACATGTGATTTGCAAATGTTTTTTCCCATGCTGTAGGTTGTTTTTTCACTTTCTTGCTAATGTCCTTCGATGCACAAAAGTTTTTGATTTCAATGACCCCTATGATGTAGGGGTCAAACTTCATTTTTGTATATCTATATATCGAGTTATCTCAGCGTCATTCATTGAAGAGACTATTCTTTCTGTGTTGAATGGTGTCAGCATGCTTGTAGAATATCAGTTGGCCATGAATGTATAGGTTTATTTCTGGACTCCCAATATTATTAGTTGATCTGTACGTCTACCTGTATGCCAATATCACACTGTTTTGATTACTGTAGCTTTGTAGTGACTTTTGAAATGAAGAAGTGTGAGTTCTTCAACTTTATTCTTCTTTTTAAATACTGTCTTGGCTATTTGTGACCTCTTAAAATTCCATATGAATTTGGTTTTTGGCTTTTCTATTTCCTCATAAGTGGCCATGGGAGTTTTAATATAGAGTATATTGAATATGTAGATCTCTTTGGGTCATCTAAGTAT
>NW_019154092.1:11799882-11887497 GCF_002288905.1 Enhydra lutris kenyoni
AAACTCCAGAGAGGCCATAAACTACTACAATTGATCAATTAGCAATTGATTTCACAAAGTTGAAGGATACAAGAATCAGTCATATTTCCATACACCAGCAATGAATAACCCAGAAAGAAAATTAAGGGAAAAATTCCATTTACAATAACATCCAAAACTATAAAATACCTAGAAATAAGTTTAATCAAGCATGTAGGACACTAAAAACTACAAAACATTGCTAAAAGAAACTGAAGAAATCTAAATAAATGGAAAGCTACCCCTTGTTCTGGATTGGAATACTTAGATGACCCAAAGAGATCTACATATTCAATATACTCTATATCAAAACTCCCATGGCCACTTATGAGGAAATAGAAAAGCCAAAAACCAAATTCATATGGAGTTTTAAGAGGTCACAAATAGCCAAGACAGTATTTAAAAAGAAGAATAAAGTTGAAGAACTCACACTTCTTGATTTCAAAAGTCACTACAAAGCTACATATCAGATAAAGGGCTAGTGTCCAAAATCTATAAAGAACTTAGCAAACTCAACACCCAAAGAACATATAATCCAATCAAGAAATGGGCAGAGGACATGAACAGACATTTCTGCAAAGAAGACATCCAGATGGCCAACAGACACATGAAAAAGTGCTCCACATCACTCAGCATCAGGGAAATACAAATCAAAACCACAATGAGATACCACCTCACACCAGTCAGAATGGCTAAAATGAACAAGTCAGGAAATGACAGATGCTGGCGAGGATGCGGAGAAAGGGGAACCCTCCTACACTGTTGGTGGGAATGCAAGCTGGTGCAACCACTCTGGAAAACAGCATGGAGGTTCCTCAAAATGTTGAAAATAGAACTACCCTATGACCCAGCAATTGCACTGCTGGGTATTTACCCTAAAGATACAAATGTAGCGATCCGAAGGGGCACGTGCACCTGAATGTTTATAGCAGCAATGTCTACAATAGCCAAACTATGGAAAGAACCTAGATGTCCATCAACAGACGAATGGATAAAGAAGATGTGGTATATATACACAATGGAATACTATGCAGCCATCAAAAGAAAAGAAATCTTGCCATTTGCAACGACATGGATGGAACTAGAGGGTATCATGCTTAGCGAAATAAGTCAATCGGAGAAAGACAACTATCATATGATCTCCCTGATATGAGGGAGAGGAGATGCAACATGGGGGGTTAAGGGGGTAGGAGAAGAGTAAATGAAACAAGATGGGATTGGGAGGGAGACAAACTATAAGTGACTCTTAATCTCACAAAACAAACTGAGGGTTGATGGGGAGGGGGGTTGGGGGGTGTGGGTTATGGACATTGGGGAGGGTATGTGCTATGGTGAGTGCTGTGAAGTGTGTAAACCTGGCGATTCACAGACCTGTACCCCTGGGGATAAAAATATATTATATGTTTATAAAAAAATTAAAAAAAAGTGTTGGATTTTGTCATATGCCTTTTCTGCATCAATTGAGATGGTCATGTGCGTTTTCTTCCCCCTTCATTTGCATTGCTTTTCACATAGGGGATCACTCATGCATTCCGGAGATACATCCCACTTGGTCATGATATATAATTCTTTTAATATGCTGCTCAATTTAGTTCGATAGTATTTTTTTCCTGAGGAATTTTTAATGCATATTCATAGGGAACATTTCTTGAGGAGTCTTTGGTAATAGAGTAAAATTGGCCTCATAGAATAAATTAAGGAGTGTTCCCTTCTGGGGACCTTCTGCTTTTTATTGGAAGAGTTTGAGGAGTATTGGTTTTCATTCTTTTTTTAATGTTTGGTAGAATTCACAAGTGAAGTTATTTGGTCCCAGACTTTTCTGTGTCAGGAAGTTTTTCTTTCTTTTCTTTCTTTCTTTCTTTTTTTTTTTTTTTTAATTTAGATCACTGGATTTAATCTCTTTACTTGTTAAAGGTCTGTTCAGATTTTCTATTCCTCTCGAGTCAGTTTTGGTCATTGTATGTTTCTAGGACTTTGTCCTTTTCATCTAGGTTAGTTAGTTTATTGGTGGACCATTATTTATAGTATTCTTTTACTTTGATTTTTTTAAAAATTTCTGTACAGTTGGTTGTAATGTCCCTATTTTCACTTCTGATTTAGCTATTTGCATCTTCTCCTTTTTCTTTCTTTCTCAGTCTAGCTAAAGTTTGTCAATTTTATTGATTTTTTCCCCTAAGAACAAACATTTCATTTTGTTGAATCTTTTTTTTTTAAAGATTTTATTTATTTATTTGTCAGAGAGAGAGGGAGAGAGAGCGAGCATAGGCAGACAGAATGGCAGGCAGAGGCAGAGGGAGAAGCAGGCTCCCTGATGAGCAAGGAGCCCGATGTGGGACTCGATCCCAGGATGCTAGGATCATGACCTGAGCCGAAGGCAGCTGCTTAACCAACTGAGCCACCCAGGCGTCCCTGTTGAATCTTTTATTCTATTCACGATTTCATTTGTCTCTCCTCTAATCTTGATTATTTTCTTCCCTCTATTACCTTTGAGTTTAATTTGTTCTTTTTTTTTTTTCTAGTTTCTTGAAGTGTGTTAGGGACTGAATTGTGTCCCCTCACCCCGCCCTGCCAAATTCGTATGCTGAAGCCCTAACCCCTCAATGTAGTTGTATTTGAAGCTAAGGCATTTAGGGAGATGATTAAGGTTAAATGAGATCATAAATATTGTTCTGTTTCTCTGGAGCACACAGACTAATACGCGCTTCTTTTATTCATTTCCAAATCTTCAATCAAGAATATATTTGTGGGGGGGCGCCTGGGTGGCTCAGTCAGTTAAGCATCTGCCTTCAGCTCAGGTCATGATCCCAGAGTTCTGGGTTCGAGCCCCACATCAGGTTCCCTGCTCAGCAGAGCGTCTGCTTCTCCCTCTTTCATCTGTCTCTCCCTCTCTCTCTCATCTGTGTGTGCTCTCTCATCTGTCTCCCTCTCTCTCTCTAAAATGAATAAATAAAATCTTTTAAAAAAAAAAAAAGAATATATTTGTGGGTGTATTCTTACAGAAAAGTATCTTCCAAGTGTTTCCCACCAAAAAACATTCCTCATAACAAATGAGAACAAGGACAATAATTTCTTTTTTATGTGCATGGTTCTTCCACCTTCTCAAGATATTTCAAAAGGCTTAAGAGAAAATACATTGAATGACACTACATGACTACTTTGGACGGGGATAATGTTTGAATAGAGGATGTTAAATTTATTAAAAGGAATGTGTGGGAAAATTGCCATTTTCAGAACTAGCAACTTCAAAACCTGTAGGGAAGGCTGGTGGGCTGAAGATTCAGGTATGAGCTGATGGTGTAGTTCTGCATCTAAAGCCTGAAAGCTCTGGCAGAATTCCTCTGTTGTAGTCTGGAGTCAGAGTTCTCTGGTGAACTTTGGCTTTTGCCCTTAAGATTTTCAACCAATTGAATGAGACCTATCCACATCATGGAGGGTAGTCTGCTCACCTTAAAGTCAACTGATTTTAAATGTTAATTACATCAGAAAATATCTTCAGAGCAACAGTAAACTAGTGTCTGACTAAATAATAGTCACCATAGTTTTGCCAAGTTGACACATAGAATCATCTGGGTAGAAATTTGATCATTTTAGTGACACTTGGGTAGCTCAGTTAAGTGCTGACTCTTGATCTCATCTCAGATCTTGATCTCAGGGGTCATGAGTTCAAGGCCCATACTGGGCTCCATGCTGGGCATGGAGTCTACTTAAAAAAAAAAAAAAAAAAGAATTTGGTCTTTTTAGAATAATATTTGAAGATACTAAAAGAGATGGTCCAAACAAAAGTGGGAATTTATGAGCACTCCTCTGAATGTTGGTTTTTATTTGACTTGAACTTCTATTAGAAGACAAGTTAAGGGGTGCCTGGGTGGCTCAGTTGATTAATTGTCTGACTTTGGCTCAGGTCATGGTCTCAGAGTCCTGGGATCAAGCCCCACATCTGACTCTGCACTCTGTGCTCAGTGGGGAGTCTGTCTGTCAGTCTCCCTCTCCTTCTGCTTGTGCCCTCTCTGTCTTTCTCTCAAATAAATATATAATCTTTAAAAAAAAAGACAAGGTAAATCAGAAATACTTCAAAATAGCCACTTCCTTTAGGCAAGTAAATGCATAACCCATATCTGGTGAGGAGTTAATCAGAATATATTTGAAACTCCTGAAAGCCACTATGACAAAGGCCACAGCAACTATCAAATAAATTGTTGTTTCTGTTGTCCAGGATTCACCCTTCATCACTTGCTCACTCTCTTTGGGGGCTCATTGACAGTGACTCAGACTGTGAGTCAGAAAATAAGATATCCACTGATGTCACATTAAAAAGACTTGTGAGACTTAGAAACTACAGGGGCTGGATGAATGGATAACCTATAGGATTGAAACAGCATTTTTAAATGGGTGTATTTTTCTCATAGACATCCTTGGGAGACAGTTATTCTGCTTCCTGGAATGGGCTTTGTTTTGACATGGGCCCCATACTAAGGTAATAGTCCCTTTTGATCATTTGTCAGCATGTCTGGAGCCCCAGCTGCATTCAACTTTATGGATTTGTTAGGGGCATGAAATGAATAACCTATGTGAAAGCATTTTGAAAGGGATCAAACATTAGAAAGCCGATGACACAAGATAGACAAGGTCTGAACCAAAGAGATTATAAAGAGTGTCAGAATTTATCAGGGGCTACTTATTGGTTTCAAAGGTTTTACAATATTTAAATGAATTTTGTCATGTTGGCAGGAAGGATGGTTTTATTGAATTTTGGAGCTTACAGTGTGGGAAGCAAAGCTTTAAGGAATTCATTAAATTCAATCTTTTAAGAGCAAAGGCAATAATATGGCTTATGTGACCATCGGTTTAACAAGGGTAATTCTATCTTTAAAAAGACAGAATTCTAAGAGCAACTATTTTGGTTTATTGTGTAAAGTAACAAAACAATCTTGAGAAGGTGTTCTCTTCTGATTCCCCTTTCCCCCTGCATTCCTATACATTCAGATATTCCCTATCCTACACCTTCATCTTTTCTACCCCATGCCCTCTCTGTTACATCAGTCAGGACCAGGGCTTCAGTCACTTGTAGCCCCAAATTTTCTAAATCTTTGCTTCTTGCTCTCTTCTGATCTCTGGACCACTATTTCCAGCTGCTTGGAAGTGTCGAAAGAATCTCAAATGAAATATGACCTAAATTAAACTCTATCACTGCATCATCTTCTGCTCCTGAATCTCTATGTTGGCATCACCATTGCATTAGTTAAGTTAACCCTAGCTTCTGGGTAAATCCCCAAATCTTAGTGGCTTACCACAATATGTTTATTTCTTACTAATGCAAAGTCCAATCAATGGATAAAAGGATATGAGCTCTCCTTTCAGGGATCCAGGCTCATAGTAGCTCTTTTTTTCATCATCCTCACATGGACATAGAGCTGATAGGAGAAGAGAATGGAAGAAAAACCAGGAGAGATTTTTATTGATGAAGACTGAAACTGGTACTTGTCATCTCCACTTACTCCTTTGACCAAAATTCAGTAACACCTAGCTGTAAGGGAGGCTGGGATGTGTGATCTGTTGTGTGCTCAAAAGTAAGAAGAAATAATTTTAATTGGAATTTAACAGTATCTTCCAAAACTCATCTTCCAATTCAAATGAAACACCTCATCTTTGAGTTTCCCTTCTTTTGTAGCCATCAAATTCAGTAAGTGAATTCTATCCCACATATCTGTCCTCTCCTTATTCTTACTGCCACTATCCTATTGTGACCCTTGATCATTTCTTCCTCAGACTTTGGAGTAGTTCTCAGAACAAAATTCTTGATTGTGATCATTTTAATTCATCTTTCATGTCGTCAATGTTGTCTTTCTGTAATACCAAACTAATGATGTCACTTTAATACTTAAACATGCTTCAAGAAGCTCAGGAGAAAATAAAAACTCTGATAGGAATCATTCTGGTTCCATGTCTCATCCTCTGCATTGTCAACATTTACTCATTCATTGCCTTTTCCTGTGGTCCCTACTCCCTAGAAGATGAACTAGTTGCTGGTACTACATACGTCCAGTATAACAGCACATTCTCACCAGATTTTAAGCTTCACAAGGGCTTGTTCTCTGCTGTATTTCTGGGGCCAGCAAAGTCATAGCACTTAATAAAACCTCAATAACCATTGAATGAATTGATTTTGGGGTTTTTTTTTTGTGTACATATCTGTTTGCTGTATTGGATTATATAAAAATTAAAGATGAAGATTATGCCTGTTAATTTCTGAATCTTTTATGACTGACACATGGTACCTACTGAATTGAATAAAACAGGTTGTAGGAAACATGAGATAAAGTTAATGAGGATGGTTGGCTTAAGATGATAGTAAGATAGTTGTGAAGAAAGAAAGCATTAGATATATACATGCAATAATGCCATTATTTATTCATTTATTTATTTTAACTTTCACTAATAGGTGAATCATTTAATAAAGCAATATATCCCTACTATAAGACATCATATACCCATAAAAATTCTTAATCCTATATATTATTAAGCTAGAATGAGAGCTGTGATATATTCTTTTTTTCTCATTTTATTTTTATTTTTTTTAAGCATTTTATTTATTTATTTGACAGAGAGAGATCACAAGTAGGCAATGAGGCAGGCAGAGAGAGAGGAGGAAGCAGGCTCCCTGCTGAGCAGAGAGCCTGATGTGGGGCTCGATCCCAGGACCCTGAGATCATGACCCAAGCCGAAAGCAGAGGCTTAACCCACTGAGCCACCCAGGTGCCCCTCTCATTTTATTTTATTTTGCCATTATTTATTTATGAAAAAATATATATGATTGCCAATTGTGTGTCAGAATGGTCCTAGGTGCTAGGGACACAACAATGAATAAAAGCAGATACAATTACTGTTATTCTCGAGGTCATGATCAATGACTGAAGAAAACTGGGGCAAGCATGTGAAAGAAAGTTAGCATTGAGAGAGCACACAACAAGGGACCCAACTTATGCTGTGGAGTCAGAGAAGCTGCCCTTGAAGAAAAGGAATTTAAGGTGAGATCTGAAGTACATGAAGGTATTAACCAGGTGGAAGGGAAGGAATGGGGGACTTTCACAAAGGTATTAGGCCAACTCTCTGTTAATGTAAGTATGGGTATGTTTGAATATTAAAAAAAAAAACAAACCCAGCCTATCTAGAACCCAGAGAGTGAGGGGGAGAGCAGTACAAGGTGGGGCTGGAGAAAAAGGCAGGGACTAGAGTGGGCCATGTTGCAAATTTTGGTTTTCATCCTAGGAGCAACAGAAAGCCATTGAAGTTTTAATTAATGGGGAACACAATTTCTTATTTGTTTTGAAAAGTTGACTCTGATTATAGTTGGGAACAAGGCAGAGTGGGGAGACCAGTTAAAAGACAACTGCAATAGTTGTCTTAGCAAGGGATAAAGGTAGCTTGGATTAGGAAAGTAGCAAGAAAGAGGAGAGAAATGGACAGCTTTGGGAGTTCTATCAAGAGTCACACAGAGAAGATGTAGTGATGTATCACATGCAGGGAAGGAACACTTTTGCATTTCCATTTACTAAGTCAGGGAATATTGGAAGAGGATAACAGCTTCATCTGGGACATGGAGAGCCTGCCATTACCAATAACTGTAACTCTCCTTAATCCCAGTTTGTACCGCCCTCTTTCACCATTCACTCTTAATAATTCCCCTATTCCATTGATTTTTTTTCTGCAAGAACCTGTAATCCATTGATCTCTCACTGTTTCATTGCTTTTCACTCCTTTTGTGATCTCATTGATCATTTTATTCAATTTATATTCCTTCCATAACATCATATATTCACTCTTTCACTTACATGCATGCTTAATTCCCTTGACTTTCTCTTGCTGCATTCTGTCTTCTTGGAAAAACCACAACCCTACTTATGTTCCATTCTCCATCTGCTCCTCACCTACCCCGATGCTAGAAAAAAATGATGCTGAATGGGCTCAATGCATGTGATTACTAACATCAAATGTGGCCACCATGCTGCCTGGAAACCATACTGGCTTTCACTAAGTACTCTGTCTCCGTCTCTCCTTGATGCCTGTTTCATACTGACCACACCTCCATTCCTTCTTCTTGGGTCCGTTGCATTAAGAAAAGCAATCAGAAGAGAACTTCCACAAACTCCCACCTGCAGGTGTCTGTATCCATTTATGTTGTTTTTTCTTCTCTTATAGATAAGCTATACTTACCCCTGGCATAGGCTAATTTCCTCACTTGTCCCATTTCCTCTTAGGATGGGACCACTCAAGGACAAGGGCAATACTCTGCAAACTCTCTTCCCTCTTCCTGGCATCATCATTCTCTCCTCCACCAAAATCATCTCTTGACCTCACTTTTCCCTCTAGCTAAATGTCCTTTTCCTTTTCTTCTCTTAACAGTGAAATTCCTCAAGAGCATTGTTTGTATTCATTTTCTCCTATCCCACTATCTCCTCCAACTCTTTTTTTTTTTTAATTTATTTGACAGACAGAGACCACAAGTAGGCAGAGAGGCAGGCAGAGAGAGAGGGGAGGAAGAAGGCTCCCTGCTGAGCAGAGAGCCCGATGCGGGGCTTGATCCCAGGACCCTGGGATCATGACCTGAGCCGAAGGCAGAGGCTTTAACCCACTGAGCCACCCAGGCGCCCCTCCAACTCTCTCTTGAACTACTCAATTGGACTTTTGTACTTGCTACTTTACTTATTCTGAATGTATCAAGGTCACTGTGACATCCACATCGTTTTTCAATCCTCATCTTATTTGATATATTGGAAGCATTTGGTATAGGTGATCACTCTGTCCATGTTGAAACTCTTTTCTTGGTTTTCAAGCATCATACTCTCTTGGTTTTACACCCATCTCTCTGGGATGCTCCTCTCAGTCTCTTTTCTGGTTCCTCCTCACCTCTTTGATTTCTAAATATTGAGAACCTATATCTCATTTCTTGGACCTCTTTTCTTTTTCTTCTTTAGTGATTTTACCCAGGCTCATGGATTTAAATAGCATATACAGAACTGAAGACTCCCCAGTTTTTAATCTCCAGCCTATACCTCTCCTTGAACTCTAGACTTGCATATCCATCTGGCTACTTGACAGCTCCTCTTAGATGTCTAATATGTGTCTCAAATTTAACATGTCCCAAAATGAGTTTCTGTTCATTTCTGTACCTGCTCCTCTTGAAATCATCTCCCAACTAAACAAATGGAAAGTTCATTTTTCCATTTTTCCCAGCCAAAACCTGGGAATTATCCTTGACTTCCCTCTTTCTTCTCAAACCCTGTACCCAATTCATTAGCAAATTCTGTTGGCTCCATCTTTAAAATATATACAGAATCTAACCACTTTTCACCACTTTACTTCCTAATGCTCTTGTCCAAACCTGCTGGATTATTGCAATAGCTTCCTAACTAGGCTCTCCACTTCTGTGTTTGTTTTCCATCTGGTCTGCTCTCACCCTTGCCTGCAGCCAGAGTGCTAATTTTTTTAAAAGATTTTATTTATTCACTTGTCAGAGAAAGAGAGAGAGAGAGAGTGCACAAGCAGGCAGAGTGGCAAACAGAGGAGGCAGAGAGAGAAGCAGGCGCCCCACTGAGCAAGGAGTCCGATGCGAGACTCAATCCCAGGACCATGACCTGAGTTGAAGGCAGCTGCTTAATGGACCAAGCCACCCAGGTGTTCCCAGAGTGGCACTTTTAAAATGTAAGTCAGATCATATTATTTTCTCTGCTGAAACCCCTCCAATAGCCTCTCATTTTATTTAGTGTAAGAGTCAAATTCCTTACCATTGCCTACAATATTCTACATGATATAAACTTGTTAACATTCTGATTTTATCTCCCTGCTTTCTCCTTTATTCACTCAGCCTCATATAAGTGGCCTCATGTAAGACATTATGCCTATTGCCACTTACGGGATGTTGCACATTTTGTTCTCTTTACACATGTATCCACTTTCATTACTTTCCCAACCTTTTCAGAAAAATCTTTTTCAAATGTCACCTGCTCAGTGAAGCTTTACCTGATGACACTATTTACAATTTCCAGCTTCTTCCCAACACTCCTTATACCTTTCCCCAACTTAATTTTTCTCCATAGCCTTCATCATAATGAAAAATAGGTATTTTTATATATTTGTGCTTTTATTGATCTCCCCTCAACTAGAATGTAAACTGTAGGAGGACAGGAGTTTTGTCTATTTTGTTCATCAGGATATCGTCAGTTCTTAGAATAGTGCTTGACCTATGAAAGAAACTAAGTATTTGTTGGATGAATGGATTGATGAATTCAAGTGCACATAGTGGTAGGTAATTCGTGAGTCTAGAGCTCAGAGAAGAGGTCTTCACTGGGGAAATAAGTTTGGCACTCATGGGCATATATGTGTGGTGCCCACATATCCAAGTTGGCTCTGAAAAGTCTAGGCAATACTGCTAATAATACCCTTCCTTTACTTTAAAAAATGGTCTGGTTTGAATGATAAATTATATAGTTCTCCTAAAAACACATGACAGTTGAAACCAGAGGACTAGATGGGATTGCCTAGAGAAAGCCTATAAAATGAAAACAGCAAAGGACCTAGGAAGAACCCTTAGGTTCTCTAACTTGGAAAGACTCATAGAGGAAGGAGAGTCTAAAAATATGATTGGGAAGGAGAAGTCTGAGAAGAAGGAAAAAAACCAGAAGAACGCACAAAAGCTAACAGAAAAGAAGAAAAAAAGTTTAAAAGGGAAATGGGTTGTCAATAGAATCAAATCTATTGAGAAATCAAATACTATAAGGACTGTAAAAATATCTGTTAGTTCTTGAAAGTCAATGACAATCTCAGTAATAGACCTTTTGATGGAGTTATTAGGGCAGAAATCAGACTGATGAAATGGTGGGAGGAAAAATGAGGAAACAGACAGCAAGTTATAGAAAACTCATGTATTTTTGTTGTGAATATGAGAAAGAATGTGCAAATTCTGGATTACCCAGTTAGCGGATGGGCCTCAGGCAAAGGTCCTAGCAAAGCAGGAACACTAAAATAAGACAAATCTGGAGAGAATTTAGTATGTGACATTTTGAAAACAAGGAATTAAAGGAGTTTTAGTAAAAAACTCATAATTGTATTGGCTTTCTCTGAGTTCTTTTAATGTTTGCACTATATATGGAAAAGAGTATGTCAATACTTAGGTACTCAGAACAATGTAATCTGAATATAGTTAGAGGTGGCTGTGGGTGCAACATCAAGAAATGCTATTTTCTATTTTTGTTTGGAAGAGATTTGGGTTTGTTGAGACGTTGATAGAAAAGATCCAGATGAGAGGGACCAGCAGAATACACTGCTGGAGAAGGAAGAGAAAATCTACGATGGCGTTTTGTCCGAGAGTGTGGGAGAGGATTGGATCTGCAGACAGACGGAAGGATTGGCTTTAGGTTGGTTGAGGAATATCTCTCTCCTGTAACTGGAAGGATAAAGGAAAGGCTGGGCTTATAGCTCTGTTTGTAGAGGTGGATAGGGAAGGAGAGAACACTGCTGTCTGAGGTCTTCAATTTCTCGGAGAAGGAGGCAAGCCCATCTGGAATGAGTGAGGTGTCTGGGTCTTAAAGCAGTTTGAAGAGTAAGAAAGTCACAGACTAAGGAAACAATGTTAAGGACTTTTTGGAGGTTGGTGATCATGAATTATCAGTGAACATTTCATCAGTTACCTAGGTGATTACAGGAAATAATAGGTTTTTTCTTTCATCAAGTAAAGATCACTAAAGGAAAGACGATTAAGAGATAGCATTATCTTAAGTGACCAAATAGTGAAGTAGGGATAGTTTGGAGAAAAACTCTCAGGAAAACACTTAGTCTGTTTCATTTTGTTTCTCCTTCAGGAATGAATAAGATGGAGTAGTCTAAGGTTCTCACCAGACTGGGTGGGAGTCAAGACACCTGACTCACAGTTGTGGCTCTGCTGCTGGCTAGGTTCTCTCTCTGAATGTCAGCTTTCTCATCAAAATGCTGCAAACAGATGATTTTACTTTCTTTCTACTTCTAAAATCTCTGAGTCTACATTTGGCTTCCAACAGACAGGCAGGGATGTAAATCATGGATTTCTTTTGGAGTTGAAAGTGTTCTTACAGATCATTGGAGTCTGAATTTGCATTCCTTGCTAATGGCTTTCAAGGGGATCTGATGAACTGAAACCTTCTTGATGGCCAGAGTTTTGAATAAGTTAGGAGAAAAGACAGAGGAGGCAGGCAGACATAAATTAAAACATTGTCTTTATTACTGGTAAATCTGATACAGGAAAATGTGGCTTATAGCTATATAGATGTGGGTTTTAAAATACTGAATTCTAGAAGGAGGCAAACTTACCTCTCGGAGTCATAGAAAGCACAGAAAACTGCAGATCTTTTCATATTGCCCCTGAGGATATTATCACATACAGAAACAGAGCACAATACAGGCTTTCTATAGGCAGTCAGCTTCCTAAAAGTAAGGGAAAAGGAAGGAGTGGAGCTATTGAATATCAGATTCTTTCCTGAATTTACCAATCATGTAAGTTACTACTCCTCAGGGGAGAAATTCAGATGGGCAAAGAGAGACAGAGAGAAGGGCCAGGAGTATGAAACTTCATTGGCTTCTTTTCAGTCTCCTCTGCTGATTTCTCCTCATCTTCCTAAATTCTAAATATTGGAGTGTTTCCAGGTTTACTCTTGGGAAAACTCTTATCTATCTTATTCTCTTTCCATATGGTCTCCTGTAGTCTCACAGCTCTATATACTGATGATTCCCAAATTCATATCTCCAGACTGAAATACTTCTTTAAACTCCAGAACTTCATCGTCTTTAGGTCTTTGCTCAAATGTGCTTTTCTCCATGCAGCTTTTCCTGACTACCTTACATAAAACACCTAGAATTCTCCACCCAGAGCTCTTAACCACTTTATACTACTTTATTTTTCAGTATTCATCACCCTCAGCTATCGTGTATGTTTAGTATTTTGTTTGCCTAGTCTCCGCAGGCAGTGACTATATAGTGTAAGTTTTATGAAAGCAGGGTCTAGAATGTGGCTGGTATATAGTTATCAATAAATATTTGTTGGTTATATAAAGGAGTGCATGAATGGTATGTTGTCCACTGTAGGGTGAATTTCTTGAGTGCAGAGATTGCCTTATTCATATTAGTATCTCCAGGGCTTACTATAGACATACTCAGTTAATGTCATTGATTTGAATGAATTTTGGCAGGTTGTATAAAAGAGGGAGGAAATGAAGCTAGAGGGCAGGGGCAGTGCAACTCTGGGCTCTGTATGGAAATTCCCAAGAGCACGTTAGATTTTCATTTTCAGTGACAACCACCTGATTTAAAACTTAGTTCAATTGAAGTATGAAGTTGTTTAGGCAGATGATGGGCCTGGAGAAGACATAAAAAATAAAGTCTTATTTAGAAGAAAGGTAGTATCTCATCTCTCTTTTGAAAATATTATTATTATTATTTTTAAAAGATTTTATTTACCTATTTGAGAGACAGAGAGTTAGCAAGAGAGGGCACAGCAGGGAGGAGAGAAAGAAGCAGGCTCTCTGCTCGCCAGCATGGGGCTTGATCCCAGGACCCTCAGATCATGACCTGTGGTGAAGGCAGGCACTTAACGGACTGAGCCACCCAGGCATGCCTGAAAGGATTATTATTGTTAATATTATTCTTTTTTCTTTCACCTCAATAGCAGTTTTGGCAAACAGAATCTTCTTGTTTGGGAGCCAAGATATTTTTTAGCTATAGTAAGTCACTGTTTGTGATGGGAAATTGTTTTTTCAAGAGTTCTGGAGAAAAGGAGAGAACAAGTTCAGGAGAGGTATAATTGTATAAGTTGAGAATAAAGGCTTTTAGAACCAGATGGTACAGGAATAATGGAGTGGAGAAGCTGTTTCCTTGAGGATTAAAGGCTTTCAAAATCAGGTGGTACCAGAGTAATGGAGTGGAGAAGCGGTTTCCTTTCCACCATTCAGGGTTGACACTGGTTAGCAGTGGGTTGCTTGAACTTGAATTGAAGGACTATTCTGTCCATCTTTCTGAATCCCACCTTTGTGATAGAAGGCAGCTCACAGACAAGCTTCATCCTCAGTAATGGATTATGCCAACCCAACTTCTGCAGCTAAAGACAAGTTATGGATGGAATCATACAATATCTCCACTTTAAGCACAGACCCCATTCTACTTATGGCTTAGTCTGTCCCATTTCAGAGCAATGCAGTAAGCATCAAAAGGTGTTGAATGATTATAACAAAGTACCAGGTGGCTTGTGTCAGGAAAATGTGCATAGTAAGGATTTCTTATACAAATCTGAAGAACAAAAACATCCCAGAGGTAAGCATCAGAAAATTTGGGAACTGCCTGATCTTGGGCCATTGTCCATCTCTGCATTTCAGCGGACCAATCTGAGACTTTCAACCATTTGAGAGATAAAGAAGCAAGCATTAGAAAGTTGAACTGGTACAAATACTGACTCCCAGTGGTCCCAGAGATGGCTCCTGAGGTCTTACCTTGCTCAAAGGGCAAGGCTGCTGTGACTCTCTGCCAGCTCATTCCACAGTGAGCCCTGCTCCCTGCATCAAAGGCCCAGGCAGACTTCAGAACCCTTCTGGAGAGAAAACTCTATTCTTAAAACCCAGGGCTGTGGGGGAGTGGGAAAAATGTGTACAGTTTTCTCTTTTTACCACTGTGTCCCTGATATAGATTTCTATTTTAAAAGCCAAGATGCTAAAGGTGCTTAACTGAACCAGCTTTATCTAAATTAGGTAAGAACTGAGATTCTGGGGATTATTGAAAGAGCTAAGATTTTATCCAAAACTTAGGCTTAGTCTGAACCCGTCCTGAGTGGAGAATAGGCTCTCTTCTACATTTGCTGCCATGGATGGTGCAGATAGGAAATACATGGTTGATAGAACAGGTGGAGTTCTTTTCCCAGTCTAATCCAGCCCTGTCCAAAACTAAGTTAGAGAAGTGGTTGGTGTAATGAGAAAATAATAACTAATCAATCCAAAACCTTGTGGAGTAAAACTATCCTTCATGGATAAGGGTAAAATAAAGGTATTTTTAGATAAATATAATTTAAAAGTTTATTATAAAAAGACCTCACAGTAAGTGGAGTTTTAAAGTGAGCTAGCTATTTGTGTATATGTTGATAAGGAAATACAGATTCTAAAAAACAATAATATCTAATTTTAGGGCAGAATGACTAGAACTTAAATGTTAGATGCTCATAATGTATACATTGCAAGAAGTGGGATCAGAGTTAAAGAATTTAAGGACATATTACTGTTGGTGAGACAATGAAGATGCTAACTATGGCTAAGAATAATTTTTAAAGGTACAATAATGCAGTGATTCTGTTAAAATGTTTAAATCCTTAATTTTTGAAGACACCTATTGAAATAGTTTCAAATGAAATGATATGTCTGAGGTAGGCTTCAAAAATATCTGGAGGTGGGAGGACTGGGGATATGGGTGCAGGTATAGTAAAACAAGATTTGCTGTAAATTTATATATATTGACACTGGGTGAGGGGGTAGGGTGTACATGGTGGGGATAGAGTTCATTAAGAACAAGCAGTTCTTTTCTGCTTCTGTATATGTTTGAATTTCCATAATAAAATTGTTTTAAATATGCATCTATATATATGTATGTGTGTGTGTGTGTGTGACATACATTCATATATATGTGTGTATATATATGTAATTTCTAACAGGATACAGACACAAATGCATGCACATGTATAAATATATCTAAAGATGTATATGGCAGACACAATGCTTGTATTCAATAAGCCCTATATCAATTACATAAACTCCTTTAAAAAATCAGGCTAGTTTAGTTCATTCATTCGAACACTCATTCAATAAGCATTTAAAAATATTTATAGTTTCTACTATGTAGTAGACTTGAAAGGTAAATGAGATACAGGAAACCTTCTATGGAGGAACTTATAGTTAATGAGGGAGACAGGCAAATAATTATGATCAAGTGCACTACTAAAAGTGATAGAGATAAACAGAGTGATTCCTGGGACAGAGGGGAGGGCACTGCTTCTGTGTAGATTATAGAAAACTTCCAGAAGGTGGCGTGGGTCTTGTCAGAAGAATAAGCAGGAATTAGCCAAGTGAAGAGAAAACACGAGTAGGTCATTCCAGGTAGGAGGAAGAGTGTGGATAAGGATATCAGATTAGAAACATCAGGGAACAACCTTTGTAGGCAGGGAACTAGATATAGTTCAGTGTTACAGGAACATGAAGGGCAAGGCAAGGAGTGGTGAGATATAATGTAAGACAGTAGGCAGGGACCAAAGTTTGGATCTGTTATAGACAATGTGACATTATCAAACATTTTATAGTTTTCTTTGAGAGGAATGATATAGTTACATGGTTAGTGCTTCATTTTCTACAGATAAGTCTGATAACTATGAGGTAAATGAGGGGTGACTCTGGCCTACCACCTGTCTTTAGAAATGAAGCTTTATTGAAACACAGTCACATCTGTTCATTTACTCACTGCCTATGACTGCTTTCCCATTCTGAAGGCAGAGTTGAGTGGTTGTGAAAGAGATGAACATAAAGCAGATGAATATAAATAAGCAGATGAATATGGAAACATGAGACCAGGAGAGCAGTTAGAATGCTATTGCAATGGTCCAGGTGAGAGATAATGAGGGTTTGATGAGGGCAGGGGTGATGGGAATGGGGAGTAGTTGGCCAATTTAAGACATATTTAGAAAATTAAGTCAGTCAATTAAGGGTTACTTATAGACTTCAAGCATAGACTAAGATACTACCACTAATGTGGAAAGAGAATATAGGAGAATGTTAAAATGGAAGGAAAGCTGATGAATTTGGTTTTGAATAAAGTGAGTCTAAAATCCCCTATCTCAGCTCACTTGTCACCTCATTTGTGAACCTCAGGGTCAGGAAGTTTTGAAGTGTGGGATTAGGATAGGATGGCTGTTGCAATATGGTAATTAAAAAAAGAGATTATTCATTTTTTTTTTGAGCTATGCCAAAATATCCCTGAGTCAGAAAAAGCCCCATCTCATCCTCATCTAATGTAGCCCATTCCCCTGCAGACCCTAGGTCATCAGAAGCCTCTACTCTGTCAATGAATTCCTACGTCCCCTTGGACCAAATAGTTCTGCCATTCACTAACTCTTCCAGAAATAAACTAGAAACCATTTGGCCCACTGGTGTCTTGGCTTTGGGGTGGGTTCACTGGTCATTGTTGTCCCAGTACCACAGGGATGGTGAGACCCAGGCCATTGCCTTCTGTGTTTGTACAAAGAGAAAATGTCCTGTAGGAGACAAGAGAGCAGGCTCTGAAGTCAGTCATGCTTAGTTTTTACCTCCTTTTTTCTTGGGTTTAACTTCTGGCTGTACCATTAACTGGCTTTGCAAAGCTACCTCATCTCTCCAGGGCTCATTTTCCTTGTCTTTAGAAGAAGGACAACAATAGCACCTAACTCAGGAGTAAGTAAATTTAGGCAAATAGCAGCATAGAACTTGGCACCGTCACTCAACATGTGTTTATCGAATGACTGTTACACAGTGAAGACCACACTAGGCACTTTGAGTACTGAGAAAACAAAACAGGAGCAGTTTCTGCTTTTATAGAGATAACAGTGTAGCACTAAACAGGTAATTAAACAGACATTAAACAGGTAATCAAATAACTATGAAATAGCAATTGGAGGAAAGTGATATAAAGGAAATGAATCTAGGACCCTGACAGAGAATAAACAGTATGTGAGTGCGTGTGCAAGTGCACACACGCTTGTGTGTGTGTGTGTGTGTGTGTGTGTGTGTGTAGTGGGGATGGGTGCTGGACCCACTAAGGCTGGTTAGACAGGAAAAGCCTCTCAGAGGAGTAACACTTAAACTTGAGTGACATAGAGGCAGTTGTGTGGAATGGAAGTAATAACATTTTCGGTAGCCAGAAATGCTATGTAAGTGTATTAAACAAGCACTCAAAAATGTTAGAAAATTTGGTAGAAATGTTCAGGGCACTAAAAAAGGATTTGTCTCTAACCAATGCTAATTTTTTGGTGATGTTTAATAGCAGAATGCTGCATCTAGTCAAACCCTGTCAAAATGACTGATTACTGTCATTTCAGAAACCTTGGAGTAGAACTAAGGATTTTAAGAACTCAGGATTTCTGCTGTGTGCCTTTCTCTTGAGGTTGTGTCCAAATTCAAGGGGGGAGGGTCTCCAGTTTTCAGACACCAGCTGTTGTCGAGCAGTCAGTGACATGGGACTTGGTCCTTTTCTTGTGGGGCTTGCATCCTTGATCTGTTATCTTAGATGGCCATGTCTCACCAAGGCCTTTGGTCCCTCTGGAGCCTTTCTTTTTCCAACCTCAAGACCGCTGCTGGCTACATGTTCAATCCTTCCAGGTGTAAAAAGATAAACCAAGACATAGTAAATATTTTAAGAGCTTATTTGAGTGAAAACTGATTCATATCAGGCAGCAATCTAGCAGATAGGAAGGAGGTATACAAAATGAAAGACTTTTTTAGGCAGAAGGGAGCAGAAACAAGGAAGTTCTAATGGGCAAAAAAGTGGGTTAGTTTTTGCTTGGTTACTTTCCTTTAAAGAATAGCAAGGGGAAAAAAAAAAAAAAGAATAGCAAGGGTTTGTCAGGCGCATTACCTAACTAGTGTTGATGAGGCAATTATGAGTGACTGGCTTAACACCCCATTACTGGGAAAGCTTACCCTGCAATTAAGTCTCAGTTTGGTGACTTGGGGCTGAGCATGAGTGGCTCCATTTGGGGCCTGTTGTTTGTTTTTCACAGATTCCTATGAGAGTTCCCTGGGGTTAAGAAGGACTGGAGAGGGGGCCTAAATTTCATCTACCCAGACAACTCACTCTGTTTCCAGTATATATCCTTCCACCATCAGCCTGGAAGAATTTCAAGAGGCTAGAGGTCTTTCTGAGCTGTACATACCCTTGAGAGTGAAATGAAGGTCTTGGATTTCTCCAAATTCATCTAGGTTACTAGTCATTTCCCTTCTGAGATTCTACCTCTTCTTGGGCTAACCAGGGTTGGGACACAGACATGGGACAATAATCTCCTTTTTTGGAGACCCTGCTAAATCTGTACTTTCTTATCTATTCTTGTAAAACCAAAACCAAAACCAAAACTTGCCCCCAGAATGAATTTTCAAATCAACTATGCTTTTTAATTTTTTTTCTTTTCTCACCCCAACTTTGTTTATTTTATAGACTTTATAATTTTAGCCCTGGGGCCTTGAGGCTAGGACTTAAAAAAAAAAAACAAAAAAAATAAGCAAAAACAAAAACCTTCCCCCACCACTGTTCCAGCAATGAATTGAAAGCCTTAGCTTTCAACATTTTAGTCTCTGCTCTGCATTTCAAGCACTTACTTTAAAATTCAAATGCTAAGAATTTGCTTATTTATTTTCTGAACTCATTTCAATGTCTTTATAAAACAATAGGATTCAGGAACCCCTGGGTGTCTTAGCGGGTTAAGCATTTAACTCTTGGTTTTGGCTCACGTTGCAATCTCAGGGTCATGATCTCAGGATTATGATCTCAGAGTCATGAGATTGAGCCCAGAAAAGAGCTCTGTACTCAGCAGGGAGGCTGCTTGAGATTTTTTCCCTCTCTCTCTCCCTCTGCCCCTCCCCTTACTGACCCTCTTGCATGTCAGTGCTCTCTCCCTCTCTCTCAAATAAATAAATCTTAAAAAAAAAAAAAAAAGCAATAGGATTCAGCCTAAATGTCTACTACTGTTACCTAAATTGGTGTAAAAAGGAATTACCGATGATGAAAACTGTCAATTTCAATTTCAAAATGTTATCATTCTACTTAAGCATTATTAGTTTATTCCAAGAACTTCTATTTTCCCCTTAGATTTATATGGTAACATCTCGGTACAGTTGACCCTTGTACAATGGTGTTTAGGGGTGCCAATCTCCCTCCTCCACACTTGAAAATAGGTGTGTAACTTTTGACTCCCCACCCCCCCAACATAACTACCAATGGCCTACTGTGGATCAGAAACCTCACAACATAAACAATCAATTAACACATGCTTTGTGTGTTATATGCATTATATACTGTATTCTTACAGTAAAATAAGCCAGAGAAGAGAAAATGTTAAGAAAATTATAAGGATAAGATTTATTTATAGTACCGTACTGTAAAAAATCCATGTGTAAGTGGACCTGTGCAGTTCAAATCTGTGTTGTTCAAGGGTCAATGGTATTCCTATGTCCAACTCCCTCCCCCACTGATAGAAGGCAAGCTGGGAGTTTCATTATCTTTTCTGCCCTTTGTGCACCTACCATCCAAGAAGACTTCAACAGCCCAGACACATCACTCTCAAGATTCTTTTGCATCCTCTCTGCTGATTTTTCAGCAGTCACTCACAGAGCGGCTCTCAAGACCTTGTCATGCAGAACAGCTCCACCTTAGGCTCAGAAATCCTGCCTTGGTCACGCCAGCTTTCTTATGCCTTTGCTCTCATGATGCTAGTCTTTCAACCTTGTAAGTTCTAGCCCAGAATGACCTCTTATTTTCCTCACTTATTTCCCCACCCCAGAGAGTTCTTGTGCCGTAATTTCTTTCCCTCCTCAAATTGGATTCCATTGGTTTAGTGGCATTCTCATGTGTTAAAGGAAAAATCCAACAATCATAAATTTTGAGAAGGTCGTATTGGCTTTATGCAGTGATTCATGAGTTGGGCAGAATCTAATCTAGCAGGATAAAAAGCTCTGAAGAGGGGGTGCCTGGATGACTCTGTCTGTTGAGCAGCAGACTCTTGTTTTTGGCTCAGCTCACCATCTCAGCATCGTGAGACTGAGCCCCATATGTCTGGGGCTCCCCGCTCAGCAGGGAGTCTGCTTGAGATTCTCTCTCTCCCACTCCCTCTCCTTCTACCCTTCCTCCTCCTCATGTGAGCTTTCTCTCTTTCAAAAATAAATAAATCTTTAAAAAAAAAAAAAAGGCTTTGAAGAGTTGTATAAGGTGAGAGATTTTTCTAGACCAAAGTGATTAGGAACAAGGATGTCATTAGCTGCTTGGTTAAAGCAGTGTTACTTTTCTTTCATGGAGCAAAGGGAAGCCTTGGAGCCTGGTCAGGTAACTTGTGCTGATCAGGCAAATGCTGACTGGTTGATTTAGGCCTTCCTTTTCTGGGAGAGCCAAGCATAGACCTTAGGTAAGTTTTGCTCTGCTGACATGGGGACTTAGCATGCATGACTCCATTTTAGGCTTACTATAGATATCTTAACACATCTGTACCCTGAATTTATGTAACCATACCACCTGATACATATTTGCAGACCTCAGCTGTGTCTGTGTTCTTCTCTCCCATTTCCCTGTCTTTTTTCTCTAGCAGACTCTAAGCTACTTGAGAGCATGCCTGTGTCTTACACTTCGGAATATTTAGTATCTGATACTGTCCCTAGTATTGATCCCCTGATCAATAAATGCTTATTGAATAAATGAAGAAAAGAATAATGCCTGTTTGTAAAATAAATTGCAACATTTATATCAATTTACTCATTCTTCCATCAATAATTCAATAAGTCAACACACAATAATATAAATATAAACAACAAATACAATTAATTCAAAATGGTTGAATAGAAAATGTGAAATTATTTGAGATTGAAAACATTTTAAAAATCAGGCAAAATGAGTTAGCATATTTTACAGGTAATTCTAGTTCTTAAAATACTGTATTTTGTGGGCACCTGTGTGGCTTAGTTGGTTAAGCATCTGCCTTTGGCTCAGGTCATAATCTCAGGATCCTGGGATTGAGCCCCACATCAGGTTCTCTGCTCAGCGGGGAGCCTGCTTCCCCCTCTCTCTCTGCCTGCCCTTCTGCCTACTTACGATCTCCCTCTATGTCAAATAAAAACATAAAATCTTAAAAAATATAAAAAATTACATTTTTAGGATATTCTTACCCATACTTATATTTATTAGAAATATCAGATTGTCAAAAACTGTCTTTTAGATCAACCTTATGGCAGTACACTTTACATAAAGTAAAATGCACTCACTATAGGTATACAGTTCAGTAGGTTTTGACATATGCATTATGTCCATGTAACCACCACTAATAGTAAAGATAGACACATTTCCATTCTCCCCAAAACTTCCTTTGTGTTTCTTTTCCATAAGTCCCAATTCACCTTCCCATGTCTCCAGACCCCAGATAACCACAGAATTGCTTTCTATTATTATAGCTCTTTAGACTTTTCCAGAATTTCATATAAATGGAATTATACAGTATGTACTCTGTTATGTCTGGTTTCTTTTGCTCAGTATGTTTTTGAGATTTATCATATTGTTGTCTGTTGTCTCTATATGCCACAGTTTATATAGCCACACAATGTTGATGGACTTAGAGGTTATTTTCACTTTCTAGCTATGATAAATAAAGCTATTGTGAATGTTCATAAATAAGTCTTTGTATGGAGACAGTTTTCATTTCTCTTGGGTATCCATGTAGGAGTGGAATGGATAGAGGAGTCCCAGGTTAAGTATATGTTTAATATTGAAACTATGAAACAGTTTTCCAAAGTGGTTGTAACATTTTACATTCCTACCAAAAATGTATGAGAGTGGTTCCATAGCTCATCAGCATTTGCCAGTCTTTTTCATTTTCTCCATTCTCCTAGGTATGTAATGATACCTCACTATGGTTTAAATTTATATTTCTCTGATGACTGATTTTGTTGGGAAGTCTTCATATGCTTATTGTCCATTAGTAATGCATTTCTCTTATGAAGCACCTATTTAAACATTTTGGCAAGTTTTAGTTGGGTTGTTGTCTTATTGAGTTGCAAGAGTTAGGAATATAGATGTCAGATATACATATTATAAATATTTTCTCCTAGTCTGTAGCTTGCATTTTTATCTTTTTAGCAGTGGTTTTCAGATAGAGGACAATTTTAATTATGAAGAGGTCCCATTCATCAATTATTTTCTTTTATGATTCCTGCTTCTTGTGTCTTATCTATAGGAAATTTTTTCCTATTCTGATGTTCCAAAGGATATCTCTTCTGTTACAAGGTGATTTTTTAAAAACAGGCTAAAAAGTAACCAAAGAGTTAGCATTTCTATATTTTTAGCTACTATGGTCTAAAAAATAATTCTTCTCTGATACCAAAATCCCTGTGTAGTGTTGTATGACTCTTCTACTTCTAAACTGAAACTTTGAATAGAGATGCAGAGCTTTGAACAATTGTTTAAAAAATTTTAGTGTTTCTTTCTTTTTAAAATATTTATAAAATATAAAATATTATTGAAGTATAATTGACATATAATGTTAAATTAACTTTAGGTATACAATACAGTGATTTGAAAATTCTGTACATTACTCAGTGTTCACTACTATAAGTATAGTCGGGATCTGTTATCATATCCTATTACAATATTATTGATTATATTCCCTATGCCATACTTTTCATCTCCATGTCTTAATTATTTTGTAACTGAAACTTTATATCACTCAATTCCCTTCACCTATTTTGCTAATCCTCCCACCTCTCTTCCCTTTGACAGCTACCAGTTTGTTCTCTGTATTTATGAGTCTGTTTCTGTTTTATGTTTGTTCACTTGTTTTGTTTTTTAGATTCCACATATACATGACATCATTTGGCTTTCTTGGTCTTACTTATTTCACTTAGCATAATATCCTCTAGGGCCATGCATGTTGTCACAAATGGCAAGATTTCATTCTTATTGTTTGCCTGAGCAATAAAGTTATTATTTCCAAAGGTCATGATTAAATCTATTCCCAAACATACAGCCCAAGTCAGCCAGATATAAGAAGAGCACTCAACATCTCAATTTGGACTATAATGGGGATATAATTTTTGTCACTATACTTCTTTAAAAAGGTTTTTTATTTTTTATTTTTCTTGTTTAAAAAGTCTCTTCCGAATCTCCCAATCTGCCATTTTTTTTCTGTCTTTAGTATCTTTCTTCCTTTATATATGCGCTTAGCGGGAAACTCTGTCTCAATTTCCTGCTGCTTCTCTTTTCCTTTCTCATATCCCTTTCCTATCTCTTATTTTTCTCTCCACCTCTTCTTTCCAGAAGATTTTTTTTTCTCATTGATTTTTCCTTTCTGAAATTCACTTAGTGTGGAACTTATCCATTTTATGTATTTATGTTTAATATTATTTTACTGGGGGGGTTAGAGAGAAGGGGGAGATGGAGAGGGAGAGAGAGAATCGCAAGCTCAGTGGGGAGCCTAACCCAGGGGTGGACCCTAGATCATGACCTCAGCCAAAGACAAGAGTCAGATGCTTAGCTGACTGAGCCACACAGGTGCCCCAACTTAGTGTGGCACTTATAAATAAATAGGTAAATTTTTGTATTCAGAATTTGTTGAATAAGATTTATAGTGTCTATTTACAATTTTAAAGTTGAATATTGAGTTGAACACTTCGTGCTTTTAAAAAACTCACCAAATTTGTTTTAATTTGAATTCATTGATTCTCCCTCTCCTGTCATCTAGTAAAAACTTTCTTTTCTGTGTGTGACTTGGGAGAACTTTTTGTACAAAAATGGACATGGATATATAGATCTTTGGTAGTAAAAAAAAGGTCTTTAAACAATGTTAGATTTATTTTTTCATGAAAATGTTCATTGTGAATAAACACACTATAAGATTATAACTGTTCTAATTTACTTTTTCCAATAGTTGCTAATGTTTCCTTTCAGAAAATATGGCTATGTTATAGGCTCTTTTAAAGCATCTCACAGGACTTAAACACTGCTTCATAAAATGCAAACCTACAGAGACACTATCCTATATTCTTTGAGCCTGTAACATTGTTTAAAATTTCCCATTTCTTTTCTTACAACAGTGTAGTCATTAATTTTATTTTCCCTTCCCTTTTATTCTATCCTCTATCTCCATTTTTTCCAATTTATGCCATTTCCCTCTCTAGATATATTTTTACCTTGCTTTCTTTAAGTCTTTACAGACTGCATAACACAAAGATTAGTTTTTCAGTGTCTTCTTCCTCATTTGGTTTTTCTTTTTTCATGTCTATGTCACATTCTCTCATTCCTTTTTTTTTTTATTCCTGCTCAGTTCACCTCTATAGCCTTCCCTAGGCTCAATTCAACAGCTTCTTGCAGTTTTTGGAAGAAAGGAGTCCTTCCTTTCCCAGCACTTCATTTCTGTAATCATTTGAAACCTACAAGCCAAGACATTTGGAAAAAAATTATGTTTCAATGCTTCATAATGAAAATTCTTCTTTTCAATCTATTTCAACTGTCCTCAGAGATACTAAAAAGTATTTGAAATTATACTTGGTTGAATAATGCATTAAAATGAATATGGAGCCTGAAGAATCAGAGTATGGCTGGAGCCAAGGTGAGCTGCAAATAATGCAAACAGTGGGAGTATCTCAAGATGGGTTTTCAAATTTTTTCTATTTTTTAAAGCTCTAAAGACCGAGTAGAAAATTAACGTTAGTGGGAAGAGATGAGAACTGGGGGGAAGTTTGAGAGTTATAGCTCTAATCTGTCTATCATAGTTTCTTTGGAGTTTCTAATTTAATGTCTGTATATCACATAAATCACTACTTCATAGTGTGACCATGTTCATTTTATATAAAATATTCTCCCAAGATTCCAAGAAAAATAGTTGATTCCATTAAGTGACTCTTTTTCTTCTGTGCCTTCCAGTTCATCTAGCTCCTTGTTCAAATGTCTATAGGTAGGAGTGCACAGTTTGATAAGTTCAGGATGAGAGCAAGGAAGTTGGGGTATGTAGTCCAAATTGTTCACTGTCTTGCTTCCTATCAGTATTGCTATCATTGACTGGAAATGATAGAGCTGGAATGAGGTAGATGGTGGTGGTGGAAGGGGTGGCTGCCTCTCTGATGGATGGATATTTTAAAATGTAGTGGATTGTTTGACTAAAGAATGAGTTGCCTTGAGTGAAGGTGTTTAAACAGGGACAATGAGACTATACTTGGGGACATAAGCCTCTGTTGTTGACTAAAACTAGATCTATCAAAGAATCTGTGTCTAATGGTAGAAAAAAGGGGAAACTTTTTTTCCTATGAGACAGACAGTCTGTTATTAAATTTATCATTTACACCAAGATATTAAAAAATCTAGTAGCCTTATTAAAGTATTTAATTCAACAGAATTTAATTTATTTAATTTAATTCAACAGAATTCAACAAATAATTTAATTCAACAGAATAATAACTCCAGTGGTAGCAAAAATTGGAGATGATATTCTTGAATATAAAATTTACTGATGAAATAATTGTAAATAAAAAATGTATTGCAGTGCTTGGGTTTTACTGGGAATAATATTAATTGCCCTAACTAAAATATAAACAAGCAAACATTGGGTTGGAAGTATATTGTTCTGTGGCTAGGTAGCAATATTTTGCTGTGTAGAGAAAATGAAGAGTTCACCAGAGAAAGAAGGGCAGAGAAGAGCTGAGAACGGGCTGAGGAGATTTTTCTTTTGTCTTTGACCTGTTGTATTAGATTTTACTAGATCATTATTACCTGCTGCTGCCATAGCAAACTAATCAAGGATGTTCTTGGGACCATTTTCAGGCATTCTTTATTTCTACTACTGTCTTGGCTTCTGTGGAAGCCAAGCTTGGAAGTCTATGGGAATATACCTGCATTCCTTCCTTATTTAACATTTAGGAAGACATGCTGAGGTTGGAGGTGGCATAAATAGTTTTTCTCTTTTTAAATGCTGATACATCAAATACCTTGCTAATCAAAATATATTTTATGGACCAGCAGTGCTCTGCAGCCTGGACATTACCTAGGAGCTTGTTAGAAATGCAGAATCTCAGAATCTGTCACCCACCCTGATCTACTGAATCATAATCTGCATTTTAAGGAGACCTCCATGGGATTTAGATGCCCACTAATATTTGAGAAGTTTTTAACCTATTTAGTTTGCATTCCTGTAGGGTATCATCTGTTCCCAATGTGTCAGCAATTTACTGGAATGGGCTTAATTGGGGCTGCACGCTCTCTTATTTAATCTGTTCATACATCATTGCATTTAATCCCCACAACAAACCTTCACAATATCTTAATCCTTATATTGCAGATGAGACAGTTAAATGAATTATCCAAGGTCACACAGCTAGTAAATGGGGGACTTGAGTCTGACTCCTCAAATCTTTTCTCTTTTCCTATACCACACTACTTTCTCTTTACTTTAATCATGAATAATTGTCTATGCATGAAGAGAATAAAGCCCATTTTTAAAAAAAGTTATAAAAAGACCTTTTAAAGAGGACTTGCAGTCATTCAAAGATTATTTCAGAGTGTGCCACACTTCTGGTGATAAAGCAAAGAAGACAGAATGAAGCACCCTTGGTCCCTGGTTTTGGTGTAATTCAGGACTGCATCTTGTCATGTCCATACCTTATCCTGCCCATCAGCTGACTTGCATCTTGCTGCTGCTGAAGCAGGTTCCAACTGCTTAAGCCTGTGTTGAGCCAGGTGCTAAGAGCAGCACTGATTGTGTTGTGTTGAGGCCGCCCATATGCCTCCATGCAAACTGCAGTTCAAGAGCTGTAAAACTGTTTGCATTCTAAATCTATCAGATGGCTTTGAACAAAACCAGTGCCAATAAGGCTATTTGAATGCTTCAATTTGGCAAAAGAGTGTAGAACTTATGGCCACCAACCAAATTATTAAGAAATATTGTATTTCCAGGATAGCTGTATTTTCCAGGGAGAGGCGCAAGAAACCCCATAAAACATTGGAAATGACCCAGATCACCCTTTGTTCTTGGAAAACTCCTTTCAGCTGCAAAAACAAAGAACAAAACCCAAAGCAACCTGACCTCTGCTTTGAGGCTGGAGAATCCTGTTTTCTTGTTAGCTCTGGGGTTATAACCCAGATAGACTTGTTCCAAGCTGGGTAACATCTAGTCTGGGCTATCCACACTACACAAACATTTCTTGGGGGAACTAGATAATGATTTAAAAATGAGCAGTGAATTAGAAGAATGAAGTGAGTGCGAGTCATGTCCCAGTCACTTTAGAACTGGATGTGTATAGGAGGCCCAGTTTTCAGTAGGATGAAAGTAGGGTAAGTACTAACCTTTCTCGATCAGTCTCAGGGCTGTTCTCATACTTAAAGAGAACTCTTTTGGCTCAGCCTTTTATGGAGTGTGTGAGTGTCTCAGTGAAGACATACCTCACTGAGGTCTTTCTTGTGCATTGGCCAGCTCTACTTTCTCTAAAATGAGGACCTTGAGAGCCCCCGACTTTAGGAGCCTCAAAGTTTAGGTCAGATCGGCCTCCTGGGGGATGGGGCCTGATAAGGGCGCCCTCTTCACGTGCTCCAGTCACCCTGTCCTTCCCTCTAGCTCTCTTTCTGACGTTAGCAGAAGACTGAGACTCAGAGTGAGGGAGGAGTCATGGACCCCAAGGGCCCATTACTCGGAAGCCCCACCCCTCTATTAGAGTCACCCAACCCGGAGAACTCAGAGTCATCCTCAAGAGTAAAGTTCTTTGAATTATATATATAAAAAAGGGCAAATCCACTCTAAATGTCAGTCCAATATCCACGGGGGCGAGAGACAGCAGGTAATTAGAAGCAATTAGCTGTCCCCCTGCCGGGAAGCCGGGCAATTACCTTTTTCTCTCTTCCTCTTCCGTCCTTCCTTCTCCCGTGGAAGCGATAGAAGTGTTTTGCTCCCCAAGCAGCAGTGTACGCTGAGCTGGCACAGGAATGAGAGATGAACTGAGCAGGATTCGGTCTCCTCCTCCCGCCGCCGCGGTAGCCGCGGGCAGAGCAGTGCATTGTGGAGGGTGAACGCGCCGCGGCCGCTGGAGCTGGCTTCCCGGGATCGCGCGGCGGGGAGCTGTCCGAGGTGCTGAACGTCCCGGCCCCTGCACGCCCATCTGCGCCCATCTGACCCCTCCAAGTCCTGGCCTTTCTCCCATCCCTCCGTCTGCCTGTCTATTCTCCTCACCTAGGGGCGTAGCGTCTGGAGGAAATCATGGTGTTCGCTCCAGGTATACCTGCACCTTGCTTTTTCACCAGGTGTCCAGGAGGGGATCGGGAAAGAGAAGGGAGAACATAGGGAGAAAAGGCCTTTTACCTTGCCTCCCATCTGCGGGTTTTGGAGTTACTGTCTGTAAACTAGGGGCGGGAGAGTGCCTCTGTGCAGAGTCTTCGCCTCTCTCCCCAGTCCCGTCCCATCTGTCCTCTAACCATCCCCAGCTGTAGTCCCGTCGCTGCTCTAGCCGCCTGGTTCCTCCACATCCCATCTGAGCTCAGGCACCTTGAGAATTGGGACCTTTGCCAGAGACACAGGCGCCTACGTGGGCGGGAGGGTGGAGAGATCCGGACAGGAGTCGTGGGCTTCGGGATACTTCGGTGGGAATCTTCTTCTCTGCCACTTAACCCTCTGCAAAAGCAGCAAAGTGACCCGGTTCCTCCCGATGTCCTGAGGAAAGAAGTGGGTGAAGCCCACTAAGGGCAGAGGAGCGTTCCTCCTCAAGGAATTCGACCTGAAACTCTGGCAGGAGGCTGCAGCTCAGAAGCTGCTACTGCGGCGCCGCTGGCTGTTGCAGTGTCTTTTAGGAGCTGGCAGTGAAGGACTTTGGTCCTTTTGCTGCTATCTGTGGCTACAAGTTGGCGAAGAGTCAGATTTGCAGGCAGTTGACCGGCTTACTGGTGTGTGCATGTGTGTGTATTTGAGTAATGTCTGTGTAAGTTGAGCATTGGAGGAAAACATGGCCATTGTTAACCTAGGAAGCTGTCTCTAGGGGGTACATACAACAAGGTCTTTCTCTCAAATTCCAGGATCTACTTTCATTAAATACTGCTGTGGGGGAAAAGGGAGTATGGAAAAGAGTAGAGGGGACTAAGACTCTAAGTTTGTTATGGTTCTTTCACTTGAAAGGTTTGTTTGCATTTGCTGTAGCCATTAAACCTCAGGTAGCTAGGGAGGAAAAGTATAATGCAATTTTAAAAGGGAAGAATTGAGTCTGGGTTAACTTGAGAAGGGGAAGTTCACCCTCCCCACCCCCAAAGAGGTTGTTAGCTGAGGAAGCAGGAGTGAGTTTCTGTCAGTCCTGACACTCACCACAGGCAGTGACTCAGATGATGACTTAAAGGAAAATCCAGAGGCCCGTCTGCTGACCATTTCAAATAATTCAAGGGGGGAAGTTGTTCTGTACAGTGAAGGACATTCAATCAGCATAGGACCTATGAAGTTGAAAAAAATAGTTCTTGGTAGCATTTATAAACTACTTACCACTTTGTAAAGCACTTTTATGCCATTATTTCATTTGATTTTCAAATTACCCTCTGAGGGAAGCAATATTTCTCTTTTACCAGCCCCAGGGGGGCTGATTTCAGATAGTCTTTCCAGCCTCAGCTGGAATTTTCTGGGTCCTCTGACTCTCTCAGAACCTATCTTCTTGACAAAATGCCTTGTCTATCTCAGGGGTAGCCGCTTTTTTGGATGAGGGTCAGATGTAGCCCCAGGGAAACGTCCTTCCACTTCTGGGGTGAAGATGGGCTAGTGTTGTCCAGAGTTAGGGTTGTTGAGTGAAGTTAACCAGGCGTTTTCTAAAGGCATGATTGTGGGTGAAAGACTGTGTAATGAGCAGCGAGTAATTCCTGGAGAAGACTGAACTGGCTGAAGCAGACTACTGTTTTCACAGGGCTTTACTTTTCCATTTTTCTTCTAAGTTTTGTATTAGTTTTATTTTTTTCCCCTGCAGGGAATGTAGAAGTTATTCATAACTGTCAGAGATGGTATAAATTGACCTGGATAGGATATGTTACAGAAACCTGTGGGGAAACACTTTTTGGGTCATTTCTTCAATTTCGAGTTTTTCTTAAAAATTATAAGCATTTTGGGACAATAAGAATAGGGTGCTAAAATATTGTGTTAACTTACCTTTTCATCTACTGATCATATGTCTTCCAACTCATATAGTGATTTTATTCTGAAAGAATATCAGAACAATGAATTGTTTTTGAACTCTGCCAGATTTTCATCATTACAGCCTCATTTCTAGGACTGTTGTTTTTCTAAACCTCTATAATCAGGGATCCAGATGTTTTGTGCTAGTCAAGGCAAAACTCCTCCATTTTCTCCAAGTCACCCAGGAAGGGAGGGAACAGAGGCATGTACTATGATTATTCCAAAATTAATAAAGTAAAATAAAGTAATAATCCACAATGAATATAATAATCCACAATGAATATAATAAGTTCATAAAATTGGGTCAGTGGATACTGTGCCCTTCTAAACCCATTGTAGCTCTTTGGGTTTTAGCAAAGGGAAACAAGAATCCTGAGGTCTACTTCTGGCCTTGCCTATGTGGATTGACCTGCTTTGAATGATTCTGCTGCCTCTTCACTTACCTTAAAGGCAAAGGTGAAAAGTTACAGAGATTCAGGAAGCAATTTTCAGTCCAGAAGTACAATGTAATGAAGGAGAAATGATTGTAAATTTATATAACTCTACTTAGGATTCACTCTTATTACATGGTATAAAACAACCTTGCATTCTCTTGTTTCAATTAGTCTACAGATTATAAGGAACAGGGGTTAAGCTGGGCAGGGTCTTTGAGTGGTTTCTTGGTTTACATAGTGCAGACAACTCAATTCTATACTTTTCTTCATTCTTATACCATTCATAGACTTTGTAATTTAGGGGGATTTTCATTTTATGCATTTTAATATTTAAACTCCTTACTAGTAAGGGACAATGACTCCTAATTATTTAAGGATTCAGTTATCTAAAACCTATCATGCATTTCTTCTTCTCTCTAAAGGAATGATGCAAAATTAGTAACAGTTAAATGAGGTATAAAGTATAAATATATTAATTTCTCCTTAAGTGACATCTATCCTTAAATATAGATTAAACTAAGCTGGGGCACATGGCTGAGGCAAAAAACAAAATGAGGCCCCTTGTTTTTCCTGAATCTCTTATCCATTTCTCCTCCTTCCTTTCCCCACAACTGAAGGTGGAATCTTTGTAAAGCAATGTGTGAAGATTTAGAAGTATATCAGCAAGCCAAATGAAAGAGGGTAAACGCAACCAATATGGAAAAATATTTTGGCCTGGTGCATAGCACTAAATTGACCCAGGTTTCTTAGTTTGAGGTTATGAAAAAGCTTCCATTTGGGAGGAAAAATGTTTTGGGATGTCTGGAGTTTACATATGGTGCTGGTTTTGGGGGGCGGAAATCAAGGCATTATTATGCATTCATGGACAAAGTCGAAGTAGAAGAAAGAAGAAAAACCACTGGGCATTGATGTTGAAAAGTGAAAAAGAATACAAGAAAATTTCAGCATATTTCTTGGCCTATTCCAGGGTGAGAAAGCATATGTCCACAGATTCAAATGTTTTTTCAGTGCCCGGGTTTCATCTAAAGAATTTCAGACTCTGAACAATCAGATTGTTCATTCTTCCTTGAGGAAGAGCTAATAAAGGATAGATTGTGAGGGGTGTCTGGGAGGCTCTGTGGGTTAAGCCTCTGCCTTTGGCTCAGGTCATGATCTCAGGGTCCTGGGATCGAACCCCACATTGGGCTCTCTGGTGGGCTGGGAGCCTGCTTCCCCCTCTCTCTCTGCCTGTTGCTCTGCCTTCTTGTGATCTCTCTCTCTCTCTCTCTTTCTCTGTCAAATAAATAAATAAAATCTTTAAAAAAAAAGAATAGATTGTGAGATATAAAATGAGAACAGAAGTTTCCTTATCCTTGGGCCATCCCCCACATATCCCATTCAAGAATTAATGTACCTCTTTTTGTGGATAGCTAATATATACTTGACTTGATTGGATTTCCTTCAAGTAACATGTATTATCAAGAGAAAGATCTTTCTTCTCATTCATGAATTAGATTAGGTATGATAACAAGGATTTCAAGGTGAAATAAAAATGGTGTAATTGTAAACAATTGAATAGCCAGGTTCTTGACTTCTAAGATTAGTTTCAAAAACCTTTAGCAACAATAGTTCTACAGAGAGCTATTAAAATATCTAAGAAAATATTTATTGCAAGGTAGTTATAACTTTTATTTATTTGTATAAACCTCTTACTAATTCCTGAGAGATCAATGAATAAATAAACGATATAATAGACTGTCCTAACTTTAAGGTTTATAAGCTGCCAACTTGGGCAAAAAAATTATCTTCTGTTAGCATAAATATTTTTTACTTTTATTAATTTATTATTTTTAAAAATTACCTATGGTTAAATAGAATTTAACAAGTTGACTTTCAGATACGTTGTGAATTATAGGTTAAGGTTTATTTTTTATATGAATATTCAAGTATTATTTTTATTATTTATTTATTTTTTAAAAGATTTTATTTATTTATTTGACTGAAAGAGATCACAAGTAGGCAGAGAGGCAGGCGGGGGTGTGGGGAGCAGGCTCCCCACCGAGCAGAGAGCCCGATGTGGGGCTCGATCCCAGGACCCTGAGATCATGACCCAAGCTGAAGGCAGAGGCTTTAACCCACTGAGCCACCCAGGTGCCCCACAATTATTATTTTTAAAAAAGATTTTATTTATTTATTTGAGAGAGAGAAATACAGAGAGGGAGAGGGGAGAAACAGACTCCTCGCTGAGCGGAGAGCCAATGCTGGGCTCAATCCCAGGACCCTGAGATCATGCCCTGAGCCAAAGGCAGATGCCACACAGGTGCCCCTATGAATCTTCAATTATCCTAATACCATCTGTTGGCAAGATAATATCTCTCTGTTGAATTACCTTTGTAACTTATTAAAAGTTAACTGGCTATATTTCTGTGGGTCTATTTCTGGACTATATTCTATTTCATTCTTCTATATGTCTATCCTTTCACTAATACCATGCCATCTTGCCTTATAGTAAGTCTTAAAATTAAAATTAAGTAGTACAATCCTTTTTGTTTTTCTCTTTCAAAATTGTTTTGGCTGTTGTAGTTCCTTTGACTTTCCACATAAATTTAGAATCAGCTTGCCTATATCTACATAAAATGAAATCTACTGATCAGTTTGTGGAGAATTAATATCTTAACTATGTTGAGTCTCCAGTCTATGAACATGATAGTTCTCTTCATTTATTTAGTTCTTTGATTTTTCTCATTAGTATTTTATACTTTTCAGCCTATAGATCTTGTGTATGTTTTGATAGATTTATATCTAAATTTTTTGGGGGGGGAGTTACTGTAAATGGCATTTAAAAACAATTCAATTTCTAAAAGTTCATTACTAGTATAGAAATACAGTTTTTTTTTAATCTTAATCTTGTTTCCTATGATCTTGCTTATCTCTCTTATTAGTTGTAGGAGCTAACTTGTAGATTTCTTAGGATTATTTTTAAAGATTTTATTTATTTATTTCATAGAGATAGAGGGAAAGAGAGTGAGCACAAGGAGGGGGAACTGCAGAGGGAGAGGGAGAAGCAGGTTCCCCGCTGAGCAGGGAGTCCTATGAGGAACTCAATCCTAGGACCTGGGATCATGACCTGAACCCAAGGCAGACACTTAACAGACTAAGCCACCCAGGCACCCCTCTTCTAAGTTTTTATTTAGACAGTCATGTTGTTTGTAAATAAGGACTGTTTAATTTCTTTTCCAGTTTTTAGCCATTTTGCATTGGCTAGGGTAGTAGCACACTATTAAATAGAAATAATTAGAGTGGACATTTTAATTTTAGGGGAAAGCATGCAGTCTTTCACCATTAGGCATGATGTTAGCCATAGAATTTTTCATAGATGCTTTTTATTAGGTTGAGGAAGTTACTTTGTAGTCCAAGTTTGCAGTGAATTTTTGTCGTTAATAGACATTGAATATCATGAAATGTTTTTTTTGCTTCTAATAATATGTAATGTTGGTTTTCTTTTTTAGAGTATTAATATGGTGGCTTACGCTGATTGATTTTCAAATGTTGAACCAGCCTTACATTCCTGAGATAACACTCATTTGATTATGATGTACTGTTCTTTTCATATGCTGAAGGATTCAACTTGTTAATATTTTTTTGAAAAATATTTTGGTCAGTGTTCATGAGATATATTGGTCTATAGTTTGCTTTCCACATACTATCTTTATCTGGTTTTGATATCAGTATAATGCTATCTTCATAAATAAGCTAAGTATTTCCGCCTTTGATTTTCTGAAAGAGTTGTAGACTGGTATAATTTCTTCCTTAAATGAAATCATCGGTGAAACCATATGGGCTTAGAATTTTCTTTGTGGGAAGCTCTTTAAATGTGAATTCTATTTCTTTAATAGATACAGGACTGTTCTGTTAGTTTTAGGTTAGTTTTGGTAGCTTTTACAGAAATTGGTCCACATTATCTAATTTACTGGATTTGTGTGAACAAATTTGTTTGTAGTACTCTCTTATCTGTTCAATACATGTAGGATTTATAGTGATATCTTCCTTTCATTTCCAATACTGATAATTTCTGGCTTTTTTGTTTATTTTTTGTCAGTTAGGCTGCAGGAATGTTAATTTTTTATCTTTTTGAAGAAACCTCTTTTTGGTTTCATTGATATTCCTTAATATTTTTCCTATTTTCAATGTCATTGATTTCTGCTCTTTATTGTTTCCTTCTTTCTACTAGCTTTATTTTGCCCTTCTTTTTCTAGACTTAAAATTAAACTTAGATTATTTATTTTAGATCTTTCTTTCTTCTAGTATAGACATTTAATGCTGTAAATATTCATCTAAACAGTTCTTACAACTTTTAATGTATTTTTTATTTTCATTCAGTACAAAATGTTTTGTAATTTCCCTTGATAACCTCTTCTTTTCCCCATAGATTATTTAGAAATACACTGTTTAGTTTCCAATTACTTGGGGATTCCCTACATATATTCCTATTATTGATTGCTACTATAATTCCATTATGATCCGAGAATAAGCTTTCTGTAATTTTAGTTTTGTTTAATTTGTTAAGGTATGTTTATGAGACAGAATATGGTATATCTTGGTAAATGCTTCATGTGCACCAAAATATGTATATTTTGCTCTGTTTGGATAGAATGTCATTTTGATACAGTTGATCGCTAATATTGTTCATTTCTTCTATATCCTAACTCATATTCAGCTTATTTGGTTTATTGATTATTAGGCACGAAGTGCTGAAGCTTCTAGCAAAAATTGTGGATTTTCCTATTTTTCCTTTTGGTTTGACACTTTCTGCTTTATGTATCTTGAAGCACTTTTATTAGAGAGACAACAATCTAATAGACTGTTAGGTCTTTCTGAATTGACTCTTTTATCATTTAGTAATGTCCTTCTTTATCTCTGGTATTTCTCTTAGTCTGTAGTCTCTTTTGACTTATAATAACATAGCTACTCCAGCTTTCTTCTAATTAGTGTTTGTATGGTACTGTCAATCCTCATTATTCACAGACTCCATTTTTGCAAATTTGCTTGCTCAGTAAAATCTATTTGTAAAATAGATCAATCAAAATCAGTCCTTGCAGCACTTCCTCTGCCATTCAAGGACATGTACAGAATGGCAGAAAAAATTGAGTTGCTTGACATGCATGTTCCTAGCTAAGGTTGAACAAGCAACACTTTGCCTTCTTACTTTAGCTTACTGTAAACAAATGTGCTTTTTGTGGTCTGTTTGGTTTTTCACGCATTTGTACTTTTTGCTGGTGATGTCACTGTTTAGTGTGGTCCTCAAGTGTAGTGCTGAGGGGTTGTCTGAGATTTCTAAGTAGAAGAAGATAGTGACATGCTTTATGGAGGGAAGTTAGATATGCTCCTTTCAGGTATGAGTTATAGTGCTGTTGGCTGTGAGGTAAATTTTAATAAATCAACAACGTATATTAAATAAAGTGTCCTTAAACAGAAACACACATAAAACAAAGTTACGTATTAATCAGTTGACTAAAATGTTACAACCAGAGGCTCATAGGTACCTAACCCTGTATTTCTCTTAGGAATAATGGTTCCATATTTGCTAATTCACTGTTTGCAGCTACTTTATAGAACACAACTTTTGTGAATAATGAGAATAACCTGTATATTATTTCCCATACTTTTTTTTTTTTAATTTTATTTGTTTATCTGACCCAGAGAGAGAGAGCACAAACAGGGTAATGGTAGGATGAGGAAGAGGGAGAGACAGTCTTCCTGCAGAACAAGGAGCCCAATGCAGGACTCGATCCCAGAACCTTGGGATCGTGACCTGAGCCAAAGGCAGATGTTGAACCAACTGAGCCACCCAGATACCCCCATCCTTTTGTTTTTAAGTCACCTTGGTCATTGTAGTCAATGTAGTCAATAAGCAGACAGCATATTTTTGGGTCTTGCTTTTTAATCAAATATGTAGTTTTAAAGGTTTAAGTTAGTGGCTGACTGCCTGTATGTCTTTCTCCTATTATTACTGTGTTTTCTAATTTCCCATTATTGTTTATAATTAAATAATATTTTAACATTTGAAAATTTTTGTTGTTAGAGTTTTAGAAATTTTAATAAGCATAGATAATCTAAAAGAAAACAAAAATCACAACATTATCCGCCACTGTTAATATTTTCTGTATAACTTCTCAGACCTTGTCTCTATGAGTATAGCTCCCAATTTTTTAAACAAAAATATTACTTTGACATGCATACTACTTTTTGACATGATTGTTTACACATGCACCGTTATCGTCTTTTCATGCCATGTAGCTGTCTAATACATATAATTAAAAAAAAAGACATAGATCAAATGTTGCCATTATCCCCCTTTTTACAGATGATAAAAGTAAAGACTCAGAATGCCTGACCAATTTTATGTTGTGGAACCAAGATTTGACTTTGGATCCATTGACCTTCTAAAAATAGCATAGTTTTTAAATACATAGCAAGCAACGAATAATATGTACACTAGGATTAGAGACAAAGAAAAAGAGATAAAGCTGTTCTCCTGTGGTGAAAATCTGCATGTTGAGAACCCCTTCTTCCAAATTAGAGTTTACGACTCTTAACCACACAGAAATGGACTCTGTGCTTTCACACTTCTTGGATTCTTCATCTACTCCAGGCTGCTGCTGTTGGTGATAGAGGGAGAGAGTGGACAGACAAGATTGCCAAAAGTTGACCAGGAGGGGAAAAAAAAAAGAGCCAACAAATTTACACAATGCTTGATAATTTTCAAACCATTTGTATTAACTAGGTGCTGTATGCAAGATAGTCTTTGAGTTGAAATAAATGGCATTGGAATAAGTATAGTCTCTCCTTCTCTGAGAATATTTCACTTATTCCAGAGCAATTCAAAGATGAGGCAAAGTTGGTCGCTGCAGAAGCATGGATTTAAGGACAGTTAGGTGTAGGCTCCAAAAGCTTACCTCTTCCATGTCTGCACTTAGTGCAATTGGGTAAGCCATCCAATCTTGATGATTTGCTGAGTTGTAAAACGAAGATCATAGTATCTATTTTCCAAAATGTTAATGAAGATAAAGATGAAGTGTCTGGTCCACAGTAGGCTACATGGTAGCTATTACTGATGTTATTGTTTTAAAAGGAAATGAATAATAATGTGTTTTTATATACATATTCAGGATTATGATTTCAAAATTGGACAATCAGTCTTGGAAAGCTCTACAGTTAATTTTCTTTTTGCAGAAGAAGACTGACTTACTGGTTCAATATGTTACCTGGGTAGAGGTTATTGAACGTTAAGGCCAAGTGCTATGACAAACTGAGTTGATGATAAAGCAGATGTCTGAGTGCATCCTGGGATGAATAAGTTATGAATCATGAAAAGTTGTTGTTTAAAAACCAGCAGCTGCATGCTTGAAAGCAGATGGCCATCTTGCTGATCTGAATAATCCTGATATTGTCTAAATTTAAAAGCTAAATGGTAATTTTCTGGTGAGGATATAAAGCATTATGTTTTAATATTTAACTATTTAATTAGGGTAGATTTGTATTTTGAATATGAAGTTTTATTTCATATTCTCTTTGTCTTTCATGTGTGTGTGTGTGTGTGTGTGTGTCTTTTGTCATAGCCATATACACATTCTTAGATACTATTCTTTGAATATTATCTTTGGTCCTACATGAATCTTCTTGGGAAGAAAGCTTTTCTTCTTCTTTTTATAAAGATACCTTCTTGGTGAAACAACCACAGTCACTAACCAGAGATAGGGACAGGTGTTAGAGCTTTCCTTCAGAAGTTGTTCTAACTTGCAATATTACTTTGAGTTAATTAACCTGCTTCCTGTGCCTCCTTTTCAATCTTTGTCTAAAAGCCACCCTCAACATCTCAGAGGGTTCTCAGTGTGAACATTTACTGGACAGAAGAGATAAACGTAAGAAAAAGGAGGGCAGCTAACATTTGTAGAAGACACATTGCACACTGCGTGTATCCCATGCATTTTTCTTAATGCAAGGAACAACTTTATAAAGTACATGCCAAATTGTTTTTCTTTAACTTGTCGCTAAAACACTGTTTCATGTTTCAAACAGTAACAGATGATCTATTTGCTGAAACTAGTAGGCAAAAATACAATGCCTTTTCCCATTCCTTTAACATTTTTTTTCTTTAAAATGAGAGAAATAGTGTTTATGGTACTCAAGAAATATGCTCAAATTAGGAATGTGATATCTCCATTCTGGACACCTTGCATAAACTGTGTGAGGGGTCTGTTTGGTGTTTAGACAGGGAGCCTTCATAGAATCCACATCTTGTGTTGCCTGACAGAAGCTGTTAATTTTTTTCTCTATAGAATTTATTTCTAACATTCTTGTGTACTTATTTCTGCCTCTCCACTTTAATTTTACATTTTTGTGGGAAGGAAAAATGAAATTATATGTTTCTTGCAGCACCATAAATGAGATTTTGATCACCCCTGACCAGGGAATTTAGAATGAAATTCCCTATAGTCTTAATTGCAATCTGACTCATGTTTTAGAATAGATTATTTCACCACATCATCAGGCCATGCTGTACAAGTCAATAAATAATAGTTGTTTTGCTCTAAAAATAACTTATGTTAAGAAGGACAAACATTATAGCTTCATTTATCTTGCCATTCTTTCTTGTGTCTGCAGGGCAATACCAGTTGGGTGGCCCCAATCAGTATTTATTAGACTGGAACTCAGTAAAAAGAATAAGTATGACCCTTCTCCATTCAGAACCTTGGACCAGAGCAGATCCCCTTAGGAAAGGTCAGGTGCAGCTTGGCCTGGGGAAAGAAATGTAGTAACCTTTGTAGGAGCAGAGCTGGGGATATCAAGAAAGGTCATCAGTAAGTGAATGGGGAGGGGGTATAAATACTTTATATATTTTAATTCATTGATTCAAGAAACATTTGCAGACTCTCCTCTGTGAGCCAGGTGCCCTGCTCTGTGCTCAGTGCTAGGACTTCCTCATAAAAAACGTAGGAACAAAGGTTAGGGTCCCTTAACTGAAGAGTAAAGAGTAGAGGGGATCAAGAGGAGGAATGGGTCAATTCTGTAGGGAAGGAAGTGACCGTCTTGCCTGGGTCTGATTCCTGCTGGGAAGCCTGCCCTGGGAATGGTTGAAGACTTACTTCAATAAAGAAACCCTTCTATCTGGACCATTTTTTACTGCCACTGGGCCGGCTGTGTGTTAAGAACCCTGTTTGTGAGTGCTGGAGTGTGAGACTGAGAGGCGTAACCAGGTAGAAAGACAGAGTCTCTTTTGTCTTGTCCTTTTAGGTACAGATATGCACTTTATAAGGAAATAGTCTCAGGCGCTTGGTGGTTCAGTCAGTGAAGCTGCTGCCTTCAGCTCAGGTCATGATCCCAGGGTTGGATCAAGTCCCGCATCAGGCTCCCTGCTCAGTGGGGAGTTTGCTTGTCCCTTTCCTTCTGCCCTCCTCCCTGCTCTTGATCTCTCTCTCTTCTCACAGTCTCTTTCTCTCTCAAATACATAAGTAAAATCTTAAAAAAAAAAAAAAAAGAAAGAAACAGTCTCTATTATCCTGAAATGACAATAAGGATACCCACAAGGAGACTTGAAAGAAGACTCTTTAAGAGGAGCAGAGGTATTAGATCTGGGCCTGACTCTGGCCTCCAAAATTTGTCTTTGCTTAAGATCATCTCCATTTAATGACCACATGACCACTGCCACCACTAAGATGGGACGAGGGTGTTCTGTGCTCCCTTTAAAGCATTGCTCAACATGTCTTTTCCTTATCTAAGCTATAGCTAAGGAGAAATTTTATTGAACACTAGGGGAAAACCCAAAGGAAATGAGCATGCAAACATACTAAAAGGATCAGGATTTTGATCTGGCAATAGACATTTTACTTCTTGGTCCCTATTCCTGCCCATTCCATCACTGTCTGTGCTGTAGCTCAGGATTTCTCAATGCTAGCTACACATTAACGTTACCTGGGAAGGTTTTTTTTTTTTTTTTTTTTTTTTTAAGATTTTGTTTATTTGAGAGGCAGAGAGAGTGTAAGAGAGCACTAGTGGGGTAAGGGTCAGAGAGAGAAGCAGACTCTCAGCTGAGCAGGGAGCCTGATGTGGGACTCAATCCCAGGGCTCTGGGATCATGACCTGAGCCAAAGGCAGGTGCCCAACTAACTGAGCCACCCAGGCAGCTCTACCTTGGGAGCTTTTGAAATATATTGATGCTCTGGGTCCTACCCAGACTGGTAACATAAAATAAATATATTTTATTTATATAAAACATAACATAAAACATAAAATAAAATCTTAGGTTGTGTGCTCTAAGCAAGCATAAGTGTTTGTTAAAGGCTCTCCTGGTGGCTGATTGTGCATTTCGGCTGAGAACCACTGATCAAACTTCCAAGGGCAAGCACAACAGGTAGGCAGCTTGACTGGTTCCTTATACTCCTTACATACTTACATACATACTCCTTACATACTCCTTACTTACTTACGTACGTTCCTTATACTCCTATACATATTTCTTATGTATCTTCTCTTCTCAGAACAGGGCACATACAAGTGCTTTGTATACATTGGATGAATGAATGGATGGATGAATGAATGGATGGATGAATGAATGTATGAATGGACAAGTGGTCATCTTTTTTTTTTTTTTTTTTTTACCTCAGAGTCATCCTATTAAACTAAAAACCAAGAGAAGATTCTAACTCTCCTGCCCATCTGGGGCCTTCCCACCCAAGTGCTGCTCTGGTTTGAGGAAGATACCTCTTCTGGTCATTGACAGGACTGTAGGATTGTCACTGATTAAAAACTGGTGGTGTCTTCTTCCACTTGTTTGCAGTGAGATCTCAGTCACTCAATGGTCATAGCAGTCATACTACCAGAATTACACACATAAGTTAGCAGGAGGGTCTGTAGATCCACAGGCAGATGAGTCCTACTGTAGTTAAGCAAGTGGGTCAAAGTTGAGTAAGCTTAGTACTCCAGTACAAGGCAGAAGGCAGGGGCATATGGCCGCAGAGGGACATCAACCAGGGATTTGCACCAAGGGCCTTGGGGGTGATATCCCTCTTGCTTGGTGGTTTGCCTGCAGGCATTACTCTGAGACAGGGTCTGGGTCACACCTGAGGGAGGAATAAGGCAGAGCCCATGATATATGTGCCAAGGATTGCTCACCAGTGTAGACTCTGTATCCTCTCCAGTGACATTCTAAGTAGCTTTTCATGTTCCTACAATAATCTTGGTCAAATGGATAAATGGGGATAGTTTTCTTGGTTCCACATTTCAGAAGGGCACTTTACTGCAAATCTCAAACACAGAAGAAAAGAATCAAAGTAAATATATAATCAAATCAATTTTCCTTTAGGCTTAAGATATATTTTTGTTGTATAATTTAACTTAGAAGCAATTTATATATAGGAAAATTAGCATATTTATTATTTATAGAGTATTACATACAAGGTATGAATCTGGAAATACATTTTTAATGCTGTTTAATATGCCAAGTGTCCTGTTTTGTTTTGGAAATCCTGGGATTGAATTGCCTAAATGTTTTGTTATACTGCCATAAAAGGCAATTATATATATTTAATTTTTGAAATCATTAGCCTTCAAATCTTTTAGGAAAACATAACTCAAAGTTAACATATAAAGTATATAGGCCACAGGACATTGGAAAACATTACATGGCTTGGGATCAGAAACTTGACTTTAATATCAGGATTTTCTACATACCTGCTAAGTAATTCAGAGAAAGTTACTTAGTCTTCCTGAACCTTAGTTTACCTAACTATAGAATAGTAATAATAATACTCTTTCTTATCATATAGGGTTGTGATAATGATTTATAGAGAAATGACTATAAAATATGCTTAATAAAAATTTGAGTTATAATTTGTATTTAAAATTTTTTAACCTTAATAAGAGGCTCACCTTGCATGAATCTGTAAGAAAAAAGTCTCATAATATCCTTAAGCATTTTCCACCTTTTTACAAGCTCTCTGTTGACCCTGCATTATGTCATTATTTTATTTTATCTAAGTTTTACTTATTTAAGTAATCCCTACACCTGAACTCATGACCCCAAGATCAAGAGTTGCACACTCTTCCAACTGAGCCAGTCATGTGCCCTTCTATGTTGTTATTTTAAATATATGTTCTCAAAATTGATTTGCTCGAGAGACCACCTGTGGTGTGCAGTTTCTACTATCTATTTCTGCACAACATTTACTGAACCATTTTTATTTCACTTCTTAAAATGCGCATAGTCTGACAATATGCTCTACTTTGGCTTAACCATGAGTCAGGAAGAATGAAAGTCAAGCAATTAGGACAACCATCTTTCCTCCCCCCCACCCCATATCATTATTTCCAGCATCAATGATTGGCTAATATAGGGAAGTAACAAGAGGAAGGAAGACTAAGGTAAGGTCCCTTGGTCATTCATGTTTCTTAGAATGCCGTTGCCTTCTTTCTGTGTCCTAAGTAAGATATGGTTCTAACAGTAAGTGTGACCTCTTCCCAACCCCTCTCTCATTTGTAGACATAACACTTGTATTTCCTTTGAGGCTCTGAGCTTTGCTGAATTCATGATCCACTGGAATTCTGTGTTCAAAGGGCATTGCTAGAGTAATATGTCTATGCAAATGGGGTAGCGAAGGAATGACATAGAGCATGCTTCTCTGCACAGGCATATGCTTCATTGTCCCATTGAACTTCATTCACAAAACACAGGCTCAATGATAAGATTATTAAAAATTTCAAGATGGCAATAAGAGAACGCTAGCACAAGCACCAGACTCTTCTGTATGTGGAGCTCCGTGTGACTGCCCCAGTCATATGCCTGTGAAGCTGGCCTGGGATATGGGCATCCAGTTGCTACAGGCTAGGGATACACATATATGTCCCACAGTGTCCAGAACAGCCCCCCACTTCAAGCCACTGCTGGAAAGGTTGGTATTCTGTCTCCAAAAAGCATCTGAGGCCTGTGCACAAGGACAGTTGTCTCCTTTTTGGTAGAGTTTTCCCATGATGGAGCCTGCTCTGTGTTTTATAATGTCACGGTCATTGTACTGGAGACAACCACTGTCTGCTTTTTGAGGGGACTGTTTACTCATCAATGGTCAGACCCCTTAGTACTTCATCTAGTCAGGCAGTTTTCCTTACTCCTCTCTGCTGTCGGTTTACTGAGGAGACCAGACAAGGTCTCCAAGGTGGACACTGACTGCTCCTGAATGTTGTACATGGACCTCAGTGTTTCTGCAGGTAGGGTCCCCTCAAAAGGGAATCCTCAGAGCACCACCTCTCCTACACAGATAGACATTGGGAGAGGTAGCCCTCAAGAGCTTGGACCTGCTTACGCTGTGGTTCCCAGGGTTCTCTTAGCCAGGCTGGACCATCTTCAACACCAGAGTCCACAGCACTTTTGCAACTTCTTACAAGTCTGAAAGTTCAAAAATGTCTGTGGGAGAAAAGCTGGTTTAAGCCACCAGGACACTGAGGGCAAGGAGCAAAAACAGGGATAGAATAAACACATCAGTGAGGGGAGGCTCTGGGCAAGTGTTTAGAGCATCTTTCTTGGATTTTGTTCTTCATGTGCCAGGAAGAGTACTAGGAGCATGTGAACAAAATAGACCAGACAGCCTAGAAGTAATCCTGTACCCCCCTTTTCTGGCTGCAATCCCATTTCTAGGTCTTTAACCATAAAAAGCAGGTGGCAGAGGAGGGCCCATGCCAAAGAAGGCCCAGGTAGGACAGGTGTTTGCTGCTTTCCAGCACTACTGTGGTCAAGGGTTTGGTGATCACCACCCCCACTATGCTTCTGTTCTCCTAGAGCTCAGGATTGTTCTTTGAACCTCATTTCTGAATTCCCAGTGTGCATAACAGAGTTTCATTCATATTAATTATTTATTAGGCAAATATTGTGTGCCAGACCTGGACTAGAGCTAAACAGACATGGTCCCCACCCTCAGGGGCCCTGGTATGTTTAGGCACAGAATCGAGAAAAACAACACCTGCCAGTAGCCTTGACAGGGTTTTCTCCTCCAAAGGAAAGTACATAATTTTGTTCCAAGTACAATACAACAAAAGTCGATCCACTGTTTTTTGGCTCATCGTCGCATTGCCAGCTGCTTTGGTTGGATTTTCGTGTCATTGATGGCTGTTCTTCTTTTTGGACATGGGGAAAATGTCAGTATCTTGAATCAATGATTTGGAAAACAGAAAATACACAGAAATTGGAAAAGCTACAAAATATAATACAATACACACAAGGTACCAACTACAGTGCCCCATGTTTTGATATTTTATTTTTGTTTTGCTTACTTCTTAAAAAAAAAAAGGCATTTAGCAATTGTGTTCATCAAGGAAATGCACATGTATTATGCAGCAGTGCTTTGGTCAGTGAAACAAGTTCTCTCTTGGGAAAGGATTTGAGCATTTTCATGGCTAGTAGTAATTAGAATGGTTATTACATTTTTATTTTGCACATTATAATATCAGCTTGCAGTGTTTTAGTGATTAAATACTTTTTAACCAGTTGTGAAATGAAATGTTTTTCATCATCCTAACTCAGACAATATTTGAATACAACTTTTCACCAAATCATTTATCTTGCTTTAAAATACCTAAGTACGGTGTAAACTTTAAAACAAAAGGTACATAATTTAGATACCACCCTTCTTTTCTACTGTCATAACTCTTTTCTTCTTTGGAAGGACCCTGATCTTTAAAATCTTCATATTTCCCTCAGTGGGGTTTCACAGGTATGGTACAAATGAATGGAGTTAGACTCCATAGAAATTGTGTCTTCTAGCAGTAAAATTTCAATTTCTTGTATTCTTGGGAGGTGCAAATAGAAAAGGCCAAAAACCTCTTTCTTGTGTTTGTTTGTTTGTTTTTTAAGAGAGAGAGCAGGGAAGATGAGACAGAGAGAGTGGGAGAGAGAGAATCTTAAGTAGACTCCACACCCAGCCTGGAACCCAATGCAGGGCTTGATCTTATGACCCTGAACTTGTGACCTGAGCTGAAATCAAGAGTTGAATGCTTACCAGCTGAGCCACCCAGTCATCCCCCAAAACCTCTTTCTTTATATGTTTTTTTCCCCTAAGATATTGTTATCAATTGGTAACATGATTTCTTGGGAAATGCAATTATATAAAACTTATATAAATATATAACTGTAAATAATTTGGTTGGGTGAGATGCACCACGAAACATTACAAAGGATAAGTAGGGCTATGAATCCATGACTAACCATTCTTTTCATAATTACTTATTAAGGGGAAGGATTGCATAGTGCCTAAGAGCCCAGCCTGTAGAGGCAGACTATCTGGGGTCAAATTCCATGTACAAGCTGTGTGACCTTGGGAAATTTACAGTCTCTCCTTGCTTCAGTTTTGTCATCTGTAAAAATGTGGATAAAACACATTTAAAGCGTGGATAAAACACATTTTTGTTTTATAGTAATAGGTATCGACCTTGTTCTAGTTAGCTATTATTGTATAACCACCACAAAACTTAGTGGCTTAACAACATGACACCATTCCTTTTGGCCATGAATTTTCAACCTGGGCCATGTGGGGTCAGTGGAGAGGCAGGCAAGGACAGCTTGTCTCTGCTTCACTGGACGTCAGCTAGGATGACTTGATTCTAGAGGCTGGAATCACATGAAGGTGCCTTCACTTGCATCATTGGTGGTTGATGCTAGCTGTCAGCTAAGATCTTAGCTGGGTGCTGTTGATTGGAACACTTATATATGACCTCTCCGTGGGGCCTGGGTCTCTTTACAGCACGGTAGCTGGACTCCAAGACCAGCATCCTCATGGAGAAAAAGCCAAGTGGAAGCTGTATCCTTGGAAGTCATGCCATGTCCCTTCTATCATATTCCATTAACAGAGGCAGTCACAGATGCTTACACAAGTTCAAGGTGAAGAGAAATGGACTCCATCTCTTATGAGTGATAGCAAGTTTCTGAAGAACGTGAGGGACCAGGGATATTGCTGTGGTCAGTTTTGGAAAACACAAATTTCTACTTAATATAGTTTCCATGAGGACTAGATGAGTCAATTTATACTTAAAATGTTTAGCACATATCAAATAGTAAATGAGTGTGCTGGTGGAATTATGGAGTATGTAAAATGTGCTCAGGACTGTGTAAGTCTTTTGGCTAGCAGAAACTCAGAATTCTAGAGTTGCCAGTCTAATTCCTGTTTTAAACATAAGGACATTGAAGTCCAGAGGTTAAGTTGAGCAGTGATCCAATGAGAGAACCTGGGCCATGAGACCAAATGAATGCTTCTTACTTAAGGTCAGACTAAGAAGTATGGAAACTTAGAGAGCTGGCAATCATGGAAATAGACCTCTAAGTAGTTACTTAAGTCCAGTATTGAATCCTCTGTCGCCAGAGATCCTTAGGATCAGAGACCTGATTATAAAAGGAGCCAGTCTTCTCTCTACTTTTGGCATATTTGTGTTCAGTGACAAAGTTGGCTTTTTGGCTTTATTTTGTGATTGATAGGATCAGATGAATTTCAGCCGAAGTTTCTAGTACACATTTTTGCCATATAATGTATACTAGGCTGTATTTTTGTTAAGTATCAGAATATTTTAAATGTCTCAAATGTGTGGATTAGTAATACAGAGGATGTGCCGAGCTTAGGTACAAATACAATTGAACCCGATGTAAAATTTCAAATTGCTACAATTCTTAAAACTTTAGGCTAGTATAGGACTGACGGGTCACAGGCAGGTGAAAGGTAACTATAATTGCTGGACATTGGCTGTCATGATAGATGGGTAGATATCATTATAGATGACAAAATCTGCACAAACAATGAGATTGTATTCATTTCTCTCCTGGGGAATTATCTAGGTAGTTGTTATAATGCTTTATCTTTTTTGCTCAGAAATATGTTAATTGGGGAAAGTGTTTTTTTCATGTTTAGTTTATCTGGCTTTTCTTTTTTTTTTTTTAAAGATTTTTTTCATTTATTTATTTGACAGACAGAGATCACAAGTAGGCACAGAGGCAGGCAGAGAGAGAGAGGAAGGGATGCAGGCTTCCTGCTGAGTAGAGAGCTCGACGCGGGACTCGATTCCAGGACCCTGGGATCATGACCTGAGCTGAAGGCAGAGGCTTTAACCCACTGAGCCACCCAGGTGCCTGGCTTTTCTAAATTTGTCTATTAGTCCTCTAGAGACCTCAGAAGAGACTGGAGTTGGTAGTGGGCATCTATGCAAATATTGTCTGTGACAGCGGTGCTGGTGTGAGGAAGGATGCTCCCCGTGCTACCTTGTAGGCCTTGGGTAACAGTAGATTCCACCTCATATTCTGATTCAGACTGGCTTCCTGTAGCTGAATTTTAAAGAAATCACCAGGAACAGCACTTTGGCTGATGAATGGTGTCTGTCATGGTCTCAGGCGGAGTGGGTGGTTGCAAGGTCATGCTGCGTATTTGGTGTCTTGGCCGTGAATTTCATCCAGTCGTCTTCTGATGGTTAATTCTGTGTGTCAATTTGACCAGGCATTGGTACCCAGATTTTAGTCTAACACCAGTCTGTTGTTGCTGGGAAGGGATTTTTTAGTGATTAACATTTAAATCAGTAGACTCTGAGTAAGCAAATGACCCTCTCTAATGAGAGGGGGCCTCACCCACTCAGTGCCAGATCTTAGGAGAAAGGACTGAGGTTCCCTGAGGAAGAAGGAATTCTTCCTCCAGACTGTCTTTGGACTTAAGACTACAACCTCATTTCTTCCCTGTGTGTCTCTGGGCTGCTGGCCTGTCCTAGAAAGTATGGGTTTGTCAGCTCTCACAGTTGTGAAAACCAATACTTCAATACTTAAAAGGCTTTCTCTCTCTCTCTCTCTCTCCTTCCCCAGACCCCTCATCCCTCCCTCTATCCCTGATCTGTTTCTATATCTCTATCCATTTGGTTATGTTTTTCCAGAGAACCCTGACTGGATACACCTCCTTTAGGTCCCTTATGTAGTCCCTCCCCACCTTTTTGAGAGTTGTCTCATTTTGAGATATGGACACCTGCTCATGATCCATGTTACCCAAGTGACACACTTCTAGAAATTCTGGACTTGGAGGCATGAACCATAGGAGAAGGGTTCACACTAAGATAAATGTTCCAAAAGTTGATTTCAAAAGGTAGATTTCAAGATAAAGTAGCATTTTAAGCAATAAAAGATATGGAAATATGGAGATGGCATGGCTCTGAGGAGGAATGGCCACGAGGTTTGGAACTGGGAAGCTTGGATTTGGAATGTGATCTTGCAAACTTTGGAAACATACTTAACCTTTGTGAGTTTCTGCTCTCCTCATCCATAAAACAGGGAGAATGATACCTACCTTCCAGTGCTAATCAATGATGACTTTGACTGTTGGGTTATTAAGGAAGGCTGTATGAGGGCAGTGGTAAAATAACGAGGTGGGTTATGTTTTTCTTTATTTCATTTTTTTTCTACTCTGTGAAATAATTTTTTTTCAAGTTCACTTCCTGCATTTACTTTACCCAACTCTGCTTCCAGAATGTTCATTTGTATCAAGACATAGTGCTAAATAAGAGCATACACTGTTGCCCCTTTGAGCAATAAGGGCTAAGAATAAGATACAGGCTTCCTGTATTCCTAATTAATGAAATTAATAAAGCATAGGAATAAAAAGCACAGCATAAGGAACATAGTCAATGATCTTGTAATAACGATGCAATGAAAGAGATGATAGCTACACTTGTGGTGAACATAACATAAGGCATAAACTTGTCAAATCACTCAATTGCACACCTGACGCTAAGGTAACATGTGTCAACAGGACTTAAAAAAAAAAAGAGCCCACGTGACAAAATTCTGGTGCAACCACAATGCACACAATGCAGGGGAAGTCGTGTTGGGCTTGGGGTGGGGGGACTGGGAAACAGTGGTCTACCCTGCGGTCAGCTGTGCCCATGACCCTATCCCTCTGTCTGCATGTTGGGAGAAGAGCCCCACTTCCTGAGGGTGTTTAGAGGAATAAATGAGATAATCCATAAGACGTGCTTCACTGTGCCGGGAACCTAGCAAGTGTTCAATCAAGGTTAGCGGGAAAGAGTAGCAGTCGGCAGCCCCAGTGGCAGCAGTAATTTTATTACAAAAATTGGCACAGAGCTCTTCAGATGGGTGAGCGTATGGAAGAATGCTAGGTGGGGAAATAAACACGGCATTCTGTTGTCAGCCAGACGGAGGAAGATGGTTGCACTGGGGATTAGTAAAAGATACAACATTTCAGGTAGAGCCAGGACACTGTCATAAAACTCAAAACACAGTTAGTTATATGGTTATTTGCACTGCTGTTGGTGATGGTTTATGAGGACCTGCAAGTAGCACTTGTGTTATAAATTTAGTTGTGAAAAACTCTTGATGGGATGATGTTTCCTGGTAGCTCTTCAAGGCTGATGACATTGATGTGGCAAACACTGATCCTTGCTTATGCAGAAGCAACTCCTCTGCATTTGTGTAAAAGAGTCTTGATTTTGTTCTGGTATCTGCATTCACCCATCTGACTCAGGAAAATACTCACTAGTCTTGGCTATAATGATGATTTCCATGTCTGTTGCCTGTGATTGGTCTGGCCGTACGACCAAAGAAGGCCTGTTGGTTGAGCTGTGCATAGAGAGTGATGCGAAAGGAGGAAGGCACCTAGTTTAAAAAAAAAAAAAAACTAACTCATAGCAATAGTCATTAGGAGAAAGAGGTCCACATTCTGCTTCTGCACATTGCTTTATGAGGGTCTGATAGGCGGATCTATTGCGTCATCTAGTGGACATGAGGGGGAGAAGAGCTGTCACTTATTATTATTGTTTTTGTCTTCCATTTGCCTGGGGAGAAAATACTGTGATGTTTTAATTCTGGAGGAGACTGGGCTGAAGAAGGAGGATGAATGCCCATCATCTGTTTTCTATCATTCTGTCCATTGAATCCTTCTTTGTATCTCCGCCCCCACAGCACTGAGCATTTTGATCCCATATGTATCCCTGAGTTTCCCTGTTCTCTTGGACTGACTGTGGCTCACTTTCTTGGCTGTCCTCTTCTGATATATCTCAGGCTGTGGCTTTTTCTGACTCTTTCTTGTGTCTACTCAACCCCATATGCTTTCCTTCTTCCAGAAGTTTGTAAAGCTCTCCCTTCATAGGTGCCTTCAGTTTCATTCTCCCTTCTTGTCACAGTTTTGGGTTCATTCCTTTTTGTATTTTTATACATTGGAAGATACACAGGCTAGTGCTTATGCTTGGTTGATCAGTTTGACTATATCTTTTGTCAATTAGTCATGATAATTAAGTCATATTCCTATGGGATTGTTATTGACTGGCAAGACCCATGTACATATTAAGAGATCAATCTCTTTTCAAATACAGAGAAAATATTTTCTCCAGTCTATTGCCTTTTAAAATTATTATGGTTTTCTTGACATATAGGATATTTTACTGTGGGGGTCACAAAATTTATCAGTCTTCTTGTGGTTTCTTTCTTTGTTTTTATTTTGAGAAGGACTTCTTCTTCCCAAGATCAGATATATAGTCACTGTCTATTTTTGATCTTTACTTCTTTCTTTTCTTCCTTTCTTCTTTCCTTTTGACCTCAAATGTGTTGGATTTGACTGATCACCTTCTTTAGTTCATGACGTATCACCATTATTGGCTCACACAGAGCCTCTGTCTTTTCTTTTGTTATTTTCTGTTCTTTCACCATTTCCTTCCATTGTATCTCTCCAGCCCTATGTATCTACTCTAGTGTATATGGATATGTTCTTCACTTTTAAAAAAATTCACCATTTTTTCTCCATCTGGATTTAGAGTTTTAAATTAAGAAAAAATTATCCAATTTTCTCAGTACCTTTCTCTGTTCATTTGAATTACCATCTTTGCCAAATTCCCAGCACCAGGCTTTCTAACCTGTTCCATTTACCCATCTGTCAGCTTCGGTGCTAGGATCACATTGCTTTAATTGTTACATAATTTTAAAAATGTTTTAGTATGTAGGAATGCAAATCACATGCAATGTCCTTCCTGATCATTTAATTTCTTTCCCCTTTTTAAATATGATACAGAAGCAGTGCCATTCATTAATAATGAATGCATCCATGCACGTTAGCACAGCAAATGGCTGGTTACTGTCACCTAAGCCAGTCATGTGCTATGTTTTGCAGATGGTGAAAAACACTATGGAAGATGTGACTTTAGGAGCAGAAACATATTTTTTAAAAACACTTTATTCATTTATCTGACAGAGAGAGGGCACAAGCAGGGGAAGCAGCAGAGGGAGAGGAAGAAGCAGGCTCCCCGCTGAGCAGGGAGCCCAATGAAGGGGTTGACTCCAGGACCTTGGGATGATGACCTGAGCTAAAGGCAGACGCTTAACTCACTGAGCCACCCAGGTGACCCAAGAGCAGAAACATTTAAAAAAAATTTTTGTTTTTTTTATTTGACAGACAGAGATCACAAGTTGGCAGAGAGGAAGGCAGAGAGAGAGGAAGGGAAGTGGCTCCCTGCTGAGCAGAGAGCCCAATTTGGGGCTCGATCCCAGGACCCTGGGATCATGACCTGAGCCCAAGGCAGAGGCTTCAACCCACTGAGCCACCCCGAGCAGAAACATATTTAAAAGAACTGCCTGTAACTGATTAAAAAGAAAACAGACACTCACATGTTTTGGGGAACTCTGGGTTTGAGTTCCTCAGGATGCTTACTGTGATTAACATTCTTGCAACCTTAAATCATGCTCCGCCAATTTCTAAGAAAACAATTTCAAATGTCATTTTGAGCAACAGTGAAATAGGAAGCAGGAACAAAATCATGTTCTGACCTTCTTTTTAATTTTACCCATGTTGAACAGACTCTTCTGTCTGGACTTGATTTTTATCAACAGCTTTTGTCTTTCCTGCAAGTTTATCATTGAGATTTGGTGTAAATATAGCTCATACTCCATGAACTATTAGACAGATTGTGGTGATGCCAAGAAGCAGACATAGAAGAGTGCCTTGCTCCTTGCGATAGCACTGGACAATGGTTCTGTGTGCCAGCTGTAGGGGGTGCAAAATAAGGGAGAAATAGAATAGCAAACATGTTGTCCCTGCTTCCTAGGGCAAATGGATAGAAAATGTCAACTCACTGGTCCCTGAGGAGCCAAACTTATTAATTCTGAAAAATCAAAACTCTAGCATTTTCTGATGGCTCAAGAGCGAAAACCAAATGCATTGCTATAAGACATGAGCATTTTATTTTTTAAAAGTATAATTTTATTTATTCATTTATTTACTTTTTTTTTAAAGGGTTTTTTTTTGTTGTTGTTGTTTGTTTTTTTGACAGAGAGAGTACAAGTAGGCAGAGCGGCAGGCAGAGGGTAAAGGAGAAGCAGGCCCCCTGCTGAGTGGAGAGTCCCACTCAGGGCTCAATCCAGGGACCCTGGGATCATGACCTGAGCTGAAGGCAGACACCACTCAGGCACCCTTAAAAATTGTAATTTTAGTTGACATGCAATGTTAGTTTCAGATTCACAACATGGTGATTTGACATTTCTAAATGTTATACAATACTCACCACGATGTGAGCATTTTAATTTCCACCATAATCAGTAATATAATAATGAATTGAAGAGGGGCTTACACATAGACAACAACATAATGCTTAGCTAACTTGTTACTTAGCTTAGGAAACCTGCTCACCAATAGATGCTTATGATCTTTCTGGAAACTGTCTACATTTTAATTAATTTGCTAAAAGATCAGATAGTTTAAAAGCAATGCAAGTGATAGTTTATCAAGTAATCCCATACCACATTTTGGAATGTTGAATATTTCCTTTTTAGCAAAGGAAGCTTGAAGCCAGAGAAGTCAAGGGAATTGTGAAAGTTACTCGGTGGACTGGTGGTGAAGCTGGCTACTTCTCAGCCCCATGTGGGTTCTGCTGCCTTGGAACTGCTGGCTTTTTTCTGTGAGGATCAATTCATGGGCATGGGCTGTTTGGAGCACTGAGTGGAGAAGGTTTCTGAAGGTCAGCCACACTCACTTATAACAAGTGACATGAAGGCTCAGCAGGGCCTGCCTTAGAAAGAGGAGTAGAGAGACAGGAGGCCTGTATGTCCTCTTCCTGTGGCACAACTTTCTTTAATTTGGAGAGACCAGCTTATAGATGTGCTTAGCTTATACGTGAAGGAGTTCAGTGGACGTGTGGGTGAAGCTCCTTCGATCTGATTGGGACAATACAAAGGGAGAACAAGAACACAGGTCAGAGCACGTAGCGTCCTGTCTTTGAAACCCTCCTTGCTGCTTAATCTGAAAACTGGATGCAGCCCTAGAATGTCATTTTTCTCATACCGATTTTAGGAATTTGAGTTTATACTATAATTCCAGAGAGGACACAGCCCAAGGAAGTCAAACGCTTTGTCATGGCTGCCATTCTTTCTTGGAACATACTCCCTACCACCCCCGGAGGGGTAACAGGTGTCTGCCAGGCAGGTCTTGCTACTTTCCAGTTGTGAGCTGAGCTTGGGGTAGAGCCAATGGCTGATGACCCATTTTATCTCCTTATATTAGGCACCAGTTAAAAAGTCTTGGAGGGCATCTCCCCTCCATAAGAACAACACACAGGTTGAAACATTCAGTAGAATGTTTTGCTGAGCTCATCTTTCTTTTTTAGGGGGCACTTGCCCTGATCTATATTTCTTCAGTTAGTTTTCATGCTCAATAACCTATTGGGGTGGTAGGTTAGAATAAACATATCAGAGACACCAGCTGTATATAGTATGAGTTGTCGGAGTTGAAATGATGAATTGAAAATTACTCAGTTAATGGACTAGAAAGGTACTAATAGAGTATATGTTTCATCTAGTGTCACCTTGCTATGAATTAACTTATCCATCCCTCTTTCATAGTAACATGATTTTATACAAAGTCATTTCTATGCACCTGTTAAATTGAAGTATGAGTTGTTGTTTTTTTTCCATCATCCTTTTTCATCTTGGTCTAGGTTTTCTCCACATGGTTAGAGAATATTTTCCAAATACAGGAATCCTCCTCTCCCGTTATCCATGGGGGCTATGTTCTAAGACCTTGAGGGAATGCCTGAAACCACAGAAAGTACCAAACTCTGTACGTACTATGCTTTTTCCTACATAGACATAACTATGGTAAAGTTTAACTTATAAATTAGACACAGTAAGAGATAAACAACCATAACTAATAATCAAATAGAACAACTGTAACCATAAACTGTACTAAAAGTTATGGGAGTGTGGTTTCTCTCTCGAAACACCTTATTATACTATATCCCCTTTTCTTCTGATGATATTATGCAATGAGAAAATACCTATATGATGAAATGAGACGTGAGTGATGTAGGCGTTGTGACACAGTAGTAGGCTACTACTGATCTTCTGAAGATACGTAAGAAAGAAGATCATCTGGGACACCTGGCTGGCTCAGTCAATAGAGCATGGGATTCTTGATCTTGGGATTGTGAATTCAAGTCCCAGGCTGGATGTAGTGATTACTTAAAAACAAAATCTTTTAAAAAAAGAAGAAGAAGAAGGAGGAGGAGGAGGAGGAGAAGATGATCATCTTCTTCCAAGGCGATTGTTGACTGTGGGCAACTGTGGACAGTGGAACCATGGGTAAGGAAGGACTTCTATAGGTCAGTTAGGTGCAACTGCTGCCTATGATAGGTATTTGAATGTGTAATGACTTTTTCCTGTTCATCTGATAGTTTGAATTATAACCCCCCATTTTCTAAAAAGGCATAATTGTTATACTATTGGATTTTTAAAATAAACTGTCCAGTACATTATGTGACTCACATAAGTTTACCAGATGGCTCCAAAAGATACTAAGTCATATTGCTCAGCCTTCTGAACACACATATTGATAACATTATCTGCCAGCATTTCTCTTTTATCATTTGCAAATGTTCTTCATTGATTTACTTGTGAATGCTTCATGAGATTTGGAAGCGTGTCTCCTAATTTTCTTAATTCTTGGAACCCATTTTAATTCATACTGTTTAACTCCAATCAAGTATTGAAATTAATACCTTGAAGGCTGCCAAGAAGACAATATGACTTTAGTTTAATATACAAAGAATTCAGAGCATATATAGGAGAGGCAAATTTTCCATAAATAGGAACTCATCTGAGGGTGTTCCCAGCCAATGATGCCTTTGGCCTCACAACACGGTAGAATTTGAGAATTTTTCACTTGATTTACTTCTGTCTCTCAATGATCCAAAAATTATAGAAACAGCTCCATTTCCCCTCAGCAAAAGGTTTCTTATATTGTCAATAAACCTGAGTGCTTTGACAAATTAAAGTATAATGAAAGAGGAAAGCCCTGAAAATGATGCTAATTTCCAAAACCCCGATTTGAGACCTAAAGAGCAGGTAGATGAAGTAACAGTTGGAATTTGGGGCAATTAAGGTTAAGACCTTGTTGAAGGTTAATGGCTGATTTGTTTCTCAAAGTATAGCATGGATTTGGCAGTTAGCTAATTTAGTAAATGGAAAAGGCTATCTTGCACTTTGGGGCCTGTGTCATCTGCTCAGTTGTCCCCTTTAATTGAATAAACTGCGAAGTGGTCACTTATCCATTTAATTCCTCATGCTTCGTAGGAATAGGGCTGAAGGTGAGCTGAAAATAACAGGGCAGCCCGCCTGTCACCTGTATACAGATTACCTGCGGTCACAGTCCAATATGTAAATCTCTGAGCTACATCCCATCATGGCTGCTGTGACTGTCAAACCTGGGGTGGCGTGGATGTTGCCAGAGTTTGAGAACCGCAAACCAGCCAGATGCCCAGTGACCTGCCTGCAGGCTGGCCTCGCCCGTACAGGCCATCCTCTTCGTCACTTCATTCTCTCTTTACTGCCAGTGCCATCGTGGGGAAGTTCTTTCTTCTTTACATCCATCTTCAGGCCTTTCTAAAGAGAAAACTGTAAAAAAATAAGAATTTTAAACTCATGGCAGAATTTATAAGAAGCCCATCAGCCTTATCTATGAATGTATTCGTGATGTAATATGTATACATCACATTCAACTCTAGATAGCATTTGAATAGTATACATTTTTTAGCCTCATAGTTATCCAATGAAATCTACCCAGGAAGGCATTTCTATTATAATTTGGAAGATGAGTTGAGCCAGGCTAAGGGGTTAAGAGGCTTGCACATAGAATCAGGTTATAGCCCATGTCTTCTGTGAATATCTTGAGTGCCAGGAAATGTAGATTATTTCAATATCCCTAATGCCAAACACATTGCCTGGACATAGGAAATGCTCAATCAATGTTTGACTAACTCCATGTAGCATTTCTGTCCTCCAGCAGACCCTCCAGGGCAAGGGCAGAGAGAGCTGGGGGTTGCAGATCAGGGGGTTTCATGTATGCATTTATTTATTTATCTGACAGAGCACAAGGCAGGGCAGGCAGAGGGAGAGAGAGAAGCAGGCTTCCCGCTGAGTAGGGAGCCAGATGTGGAACTCCATCCCTGGACCCTAGGATCATGACCCCCAGCCAAAGGCAGATGCTTAACCACCTGAGCCATCCAGGCACCCCACGGGTTGCTTTAATTGTTCTGATTCCTTACACACGGGATAGGAGCTGAGACTCACCTGTGCCAGCCCGGGGTTTCTGATTCCTGGGGTTTCTTCCCAAGAGAAGTTGCTGGTAAATCGGGCAGGTGAGACAATGTAGCCATGAGACTACATAATTTGTTATTTTCACTCACTTTGACCTGAGTCCCTAGGACTCTAGCACTCTCTTTAGAGTGCATGGACCCAAGTTAGCTTTTTACATATAAATTCTTTCCTTATTGGTTATAACATTTTTTTTGGGGTCCATAGTACAACCCCCTCCTAGATCTCCCCAAAACTCGAAGGGCTCCATCTCTTGTTATTTTTTCCTTCATTTGCTTGTGACTATCCTCATTATAAGTTGGTCACTATAAATTGGGGTCCCATGCTGTAAGGGCAGTCAGGTCTGGATGCTCTAGTCTACTTTGTAGGTTTCCTTTTGGGATTTCTGTCTACCATCCCTCTTGTGGTCAAAATAATATCAACCAAGTGACAACTCTCTCTACTTTCTCTACTTTCTTTTTTTTTTTTTTTAAGATTTTATTTATTTATTTGACAGACAGAGATCACAAGTAGGCAGAGAGGCAGGCAGAGAGAGAGAGGAGAAGCAGGCTCCCCACTGAACAGAGAGCCCGGATGCGGGGCTCCATCCCAGGACCCTGGGATCACGACCCAAGCCGAAGTCAGAGGCTTTGACCCACTGAGCCACCCAGGTGCCCCCTCTCTACTTTCTTGCCCTGTTTTTCTGCCACCAGCTTACTTTTCAAGATACGGCCGAACTGCACAATTTCTCCAAAATTTCCTTCTCTTGCCAGGCCTTTATCCTATATTTTAGAGCCCTGTTCTGATCAGTACATTCTACTCAATGACAAAAGCAAAATGACATGCTTGTGCCTTCTTTTTCTCTAATGCAGTAATAAACACACTGAAAGGGAAAACAAAAAAAAAGCTTGGCTTCTCACTCATGTTTTCCTTCACCAAAATAACTTGCTGAGCTCAGGAGTGAGTTCAGATCACAAAAGAAATCACTGGCAGAAATGGAAAAAAAAAAAAAAAGAGAGAGAGATTTGATCAGTAGGTGAACCACAGAGTTAAGAGGAAAAGGAAAAAAGGCCACAAAGGGGGAAAAGATTGTGGCTATGACTGACCTATGACTGACAAAAGGGTTGTGTCCAGCATATACACAAGACAATAAAGGAAAAGCAAACCACTCAGTGGGAAAATGGGTGAATTAGGTGAATAGGTGCTTCATAAATGGAGAAAACATGATAATCTCTGAAAAGATGCTTAACCTCGTTAGGTATCTATGACATGCAAATTAAATCCAGAAGATAATTTTTTTTAGAAGATAATATCTCATGCTTACCAGGTTGGGAATTTAAAAAATGACACATACTGGTTATTGACCAGGATTTTGAACAGTAGGAATACTCTTCTCTCCTGGGAGTGTAAATTTGTACAAGTCCTTTGGATAACAAGTTGGCAACATTTAGGGAATTTGGGCGTGCTCATTCTCTACAACCCAGAAGTCTACTCCTGCTTCAAGATCTTGGAAACTCTTGCGAATGTGCCTTCATAGATAAAAACCAAGAATGTTTGCAGCAGAATCATGCACAGTCATTTAAAACTGCAACCAAGCCAAGTGCTATTAGGAGGAGAATAAACATTTTGATCTGGTCATTAAATGGGATGCTATACAGCAGTGAACATGGTCAAACCAGAGCTACAGGTGACAATGTAGCAACGGGAAAAGCAAGAGAATGATTATGAGAAAATTCAGGAGCTTGTTTACCTTTAGTTGGAAGGAGAGGGTGTGATTGGAGTGGCCTCAGAGACACTGCCCATATAGTTCTTATGTGAAATGATTGTTAAACTAAAAAAATTAGGGCAGAAGAATTTGTGGCTGAGGAACTTGATATTTCATGAAAAAAGTAAGATGAGAGGGATGATCGGGTATAAATCTACCTGTGCAAACCCATGCACATTAATTATTTTCACCAAACAAAGCAAAAATGAGAGTACTTACTTCTTCAAATTATACCAGTATAGACCCTTACATCTTAGCCTGGTTGTAATGTGTCTTGTATAAGGAATTTTTATTTACCATAGTTTGTTGATAGAAACTTTTAAAGACACTATCTGCAATTTCAATTAGATGCATGTAATTTGAGTTTTATTGGAGGGGGGTAACTTAGTTCCGTCCTTTGAAACAACTTTTTCTCATGTCCTCCCTGCCTCCATCTCACCCTCCTCCCTTTCTTCTTTTTCCCATGTGGGATCTTAGACGAATGTTCTGTACCTATGCTGTGCTCCAACTTGGAGCTCCCGGAGACACAGGGAGAGACAGGAGATTAGCCTCCTGTCACATAACTCTAACACACACTCCTGAACTATGAGTTTATTTTCCTCAGCTTCTGTTTCCTTCTGAAATATCACTAAAGAGAGAGAGAGAGAGAGAGAGAGAGAGAGAGATGAAACATCTGATCTTGTTCTTCACTTCCTTTTCTATTCCAGCCACCTGTTCTTTTTTTCTAATTAACCCCAACACAGTAAAGAACGCCAAGATTCTCGTGGTTACATTTAAAAAAAAAAAAAAGGTGTAATAAAAGAAAAGCCACATATAGTAAAATGTTGCTCCAGGAGATTCATGGTTGAAGAAGGAGTTTTGTATGTCTTTGTCCAATTTGTAGATGATACAATGGTGACATGCTTTCTCATTTCTCTGCTTTAAAGAAATGAATCAAATGTTTTCACCCGTTACCCATTTCACCTGTGTTATGCGATTTAAATTGGACAAAGTCAGGGCTGGGTCAGGAGAACTCACAATGGGACTGGGGTGTCCTTGGGACAAATGGATGGGTATACAGCCTCCAAGAGTCCAAGGATCCGAGGTGTGCAGGGTTCCAGAGTTTATAAACATGGAGAGGGCCAGTAGAAGGTGAATCATGTGGGGACGTCACTGGACCCCCACAGAAGGGAGCTTGTTTCCACACTGCCTACTTCTGAAAAGTATATGAAATCAAATGGAGGCAGCTGAGAACTGATCCTTAAAGGGGCTTGTACAGATGCAAAAGGAGGAGATGATGGAGAAGACAGAGAGAGGAAAAGAGATATGACCTTGTCAAATTTCTGAATGCTAATTGGCCTCGTTATATGTGGTCTGGGAATCGGGGCCGACTTTCTGATAGTCGCACTCCAGGCTGCCTTCTGCACCGTTGTTTGCACAGAGGAGTTGAGGTGGTGCCAAAAGATCAACTCTTCAGCTGTTTCCTCCCGTGCTTGGATTCTAATTGCAGGAAAGCAGTGACATGGAGCAAAGAAGGCCAAGAGCAGGGAATTAGTGGGAGCAGAGGGTAAAGGGAAAGAAAGCTAGAACAGAATGGGAAGCGGAAACTGGAAAACTAATGCAACCATCATTCATCATTCCTTGGACCAACACTGAGCATCTGATGTGAGCCAGTGCTGTGCTCTGTCCTGGGGACCAAGGGCTGAGCAAGACAGATGGGGTTTGTGCCCTAGGGAGCTGAAGCCCCGGCTGGGAAGGTGGACACTAAGCAAAGGTGTGTGATCAGCTGATGGGACACGTTGGGTTGCATTTCTGGCAGCTGCACATTCTTAAGAAGAGACTTCTGTGGAGGTGCTACCTATGTACTAATGCCAGGAAGCTAAGTGCAATTGGCCATGGAGGTCAAATCCCTGTGTAAAAGGTTTACGTTTTAGACAAAGGCTGCCTGGAAACCATGTAGAACCAAATTTTTTATTTATTTTTTTAAAGATTTTATTTATTTATTTGAGAGAGAGAAAGAGAGAAAGAGCACACACCAGCAGTGGAAACAGCAGAGGGAGAAGGAGAAGCAGGCTCCCTGCTCAGCAGCCTGATGCGGGACTCAATCCTAGGACCCTGAGATCATGACCTGAGCCGAAGGCAGATGCTCAACTGACTGAGCCACCCAGGTGCCTGAGAATTGATTTAAAAAAAAGAATTTTTTTTTAGATTTTATTTATTTATTTGACAGAGAGAGAGAGAGAGCAAGAGCACGGGGAGTGGAAGGCAGAAGGAGAGAATCAGACTCCCTGCCGAGCAGAGAGCCCGAAGTAGGGCTCAATCCCAGGACCCCAGGATCATGACCCGAGCTGAAGGCAGATGCCCAATGAATTGAGACACTCAGGAGCCCCCTGAGAACTCATTCTTAATCCCTGTTAATCTTTTAAATCTTAAAATATTTGGAGGTACTTAAAAAGTGTGAGAAATCTTAGATATCATTTCCTTCCTGAAGGTGAAAACTTGGTCTGTCTTGTGCAAACTTAGCCCTTTTAGACATTGAATAAATGTTACCTGAGTGACTATTTCAGAGAGGGTAGAATTTGAGGCTAGCTGGTGGGAGGATTCTAGGTCCACATGGTGCCCTGGGCCCTACCCACATTCCATCATTCGGGATTAGTTTGTAACATCCGTCTTCCTGTTATTGCTTCTAACAGCTCTAGCATGATGTGGGACCAAGAAAGACCTTGGGAACCAAGCAGCTCTTTGGAGAGACAGGGGTGTCACATTTGCCCCACATTCTTTCCGCAGTTGGAATACAGTCTCAACATAAGCCCTGCAATTTTTCAAATGTACACGGAGGCTGTTGTGATTAATAACATTCAAATTCATCTAAAAGCATTACAGAATTCATAGCCTCTTTTTGTCATTGTGTTACGAGGGGATATGTGAAATATTTTGACATTGCAAAAGAATCATCTTCAAAAGGTTGGGAGCTGCTTCTTCAAGGAAAGTAGGCAAGATTTTACTTGATGTCAGAGCGTACTGTTCCCCTGGTTAGCCCCCTGGATGCTTGCTATATACTTACATCCTCTGGGGCTGAAGCATTACTTTTGAGAGATTATTTAGTGAAATTCTAGACTTGTACTTTCTGATGACTTGTCACAGCTGGGAATTTGATTCCTACTTAGGCAGGAAAAAAAGTGATTAGGAGGATTATCCTGTTCACATTAGGGAGGCCAGCAGGAGAAGAGTTTTTGTGTTTGTTTTTAAGGATTCTTTTAAAATCATTCCGAGAGCGGACATCTTTCCCTCCCTCCCTCCCTTTCCAGGATGGGTAGGAAGGGAGAACTTGTGGCTAGTTTTGCCTTGGAACTCAGAATCTTCCTTAAATATTTAAGAGATCTGTTAATTTAGTCAAGCAATTTTCATCTGAATGAGGACTGCATTTTCAGCTGCTCCAGAACTCGCAGGAGGATGAATCTATAAATGGCCTCATGAGAGTTCTTATGGTCAGAAAGACCATGGATGAGCTCCTTATTTTATATGTTTGATAAAATAGCCAGAGTCTTGTCTTGTCTCGTGGGTCAAGGATTTCCCATACACACACACATGCACATGCACACACGCGTGCACGCGCACACACACACACACACGCACACACATGTGCGCGTGTGCACACACGTCGGTATCCAGGAACCAGGGCACAGAGCTCCCTGCCAAAGGCTATCTGTTATGTGTCTGCAGCAATGCTAGGAGTTGCCACCAAGGGGCAGCAGAGGCTGTAGAACTGAGCCATGGCCCAGCTGGGGAGGCGATGGATGGGGAGATGAGCCCTGGGGGTGGTAGTACTTGTTTTGAGGCAAAGACCTAGTTCTGAGGCTGGGAAGAGAGAACATGATCCCCTGGGTTCCAAGGTTGATTTTGCTTTCTATTCAGCTCTAGTATTGGCACTTTGTTCAATTCTGAGGCTCACACGGTGCTCATTTCCTCTAACACCGGCTCCTGTATTTCCAGAGTGGCGGCTACCTGGGAGATGCTGCACCCACCAACCTGGCATACCTCTGGGACAGGCGTGCAGGAGCCAGGAATTTGGGCTGGGTTTGTTTGGTGGCTCTGGATCACTGGGTGACATGCCCACTCTGAAGAAGTGAGCTGGTTAGGAAAGGTGAGGAGACAGGTGATCGCTGTCACTGGGGAGCTGGCCCTGTCTCCTCCATCCCGCCCACTGGGGCTTGAGATGGCAAATGAACATTTGATATGTCCTATGTAAAGTGCTACCCATGCCCTAGATTCAGGACAAATTCTTTGTTTCCCCTTCCTCTGGATTGCGGTTCCTAAATCCTTCCTCCATTGAAATCCTAGAGCTGCTACTGACTGCAAGAAACTAGGGACTTGGGGAGAAGTTTGATCTTCCTAATCTTCTGGGACAAAAGGATGGAAGCCTGTACAAGGTTTTGCAGAAATCTGTGTGGTGGTCGGAATAGCCTGTGGGGTGCCTGGGCGGCTCATTGGGTTAAGCCTCTGCCTTCAGCCCAAGTCATGATCTCAGGGTCCTGGGATCAAGCCCCGCATCGGGCTCTCTGCTCAGCGGGGAACCTGCTTCTCTCTCCCTCTCTGCTGCTCTGCCTACTTGTGATCTCTGTCTGTCAAATAAATAAATAAGATTTTAAAAAGAGGAAGAACAGCCCTGCGACTCTCTCTGAATTCATAACTCAGTCGTGGTTATTTGTTATCCAAGTGTTCAGAAAATTAAATACTTGAGGCATCTCCCAGATGGCTTTTCACAAACATTTTCCTCACCTCAGCTTCCTCAAGTGGAAAGCCTGTTCCCATGGCTGTGTTTCCATGACAAAACCCACTTAGCTTAGTATAGTCCGATATATCAGTTTTCCTTTATGGTTATTGCTTTCTGTGTTCTGTTTATGAAATCTTCGCCTACCCCCACATTAGAAATATGTTCTTTTATATTTTCTTCTGAATGCTTTATTCTCTCTTTTTTTTAAGATTTTATTTATTTTTGCGAAAGAGAGAGCGAGAGGCAGAAAGAGAGAAAGCAGGAGCAGGGGGAGGGGAAGAGGGAGAAGCAGACTCCCTGCTGAGTAGGGAGCCTGATTCGGGACTCCATCCCAGGACCTTGGGATCATGACCTGAGCTGAAGGCAGACACTTAACTGACTGAGCCACCCAGGTGCCCCTTGATCATCCTCTAAAGACTATTTTCTTTTTAGAGGAGTTTTAGGATCATTCTCAGCAAAATTAAGGGGAAAGAACAATGCCCCTGCCCCAACCCTGGACAGCTGTAGCCTCCCTCCCCCATTGTCAATATCCTGAACCACAGTGGACATTTGTTACACTTGCCGAACCTACAGCGATGCTCATTAGCACCGACAGTTCACGGTTTACATCAGGGTCAACTCTTGATGCTGTACATTCTAGGGTTTTGGACAAATGTACAGTAACTTGTATCTATGATTGTCATGTCCCGCAGAGTAACTTCACTGTCCTAAAAAGCCTCAGTGCTCCTGATTGCTTTGCATTTCAAGTATAGATATGTTGTCCACTTGGAACTGATTTTTTATGGACAGTGTGGGATGGCCAAAGCTCCTTATTTTTCCATGTGAATAATTACCTGGCTCCACTCCATTGCCTGAGAATACTGTCTTTTCCCCGCTGGACTGCAATGTCATAGTTTTCATAAATCAGGTGACCTGGAATGGGTAGGACTGTTTCAGGACTTCCTATTCTATGTCATTGGACAGTTTTTCTATCCTTGTACCAAGATCACACTTTCTGAATCTCTACTGATAGCTACTATTGATAGCCAGTAAATTAGGTCCTCCCTATTGTTCTTTTTTCAAAATTACCTTTGTCTTGGCCAACACACTCAAATTGGATTTCTAGTTTAAAGACGACTTTTTCTTTTCAAGTTTTGTTGGTGCTATTCTTTATGGCTTTCCTAAAAATAACACATTGCAGCCTAGTAATATAAGTTAAATTATGTTCTAAGATAATGAGGTAGCTGTACCAGGTAAAAGCTTTCTAGGACACTGGGTCAGAGAGTTATGTGTCTGTCGTGCCCTCTGAGGCCTGGGAAGGAATTCCCTCTCTTTTGCTGTTGGCATTTCTGAGTTCGATCTGTTTTGCTAGACCTGCTCTGAGCCCTGGATGTTCCCACCGTGGTTATGTAACTCTCCTCCGACTTCTCTGGGTACCCCGTGTGGCATGAATTTGTGGGTGCATTTCAGCTTCTCTCTCCAAAAAAGACCCAATGCCTCCCACCCTGCCAGGACCTGTACCATCCGGCTGGCCCACTTTCCTAGACACGGTCTCCTGTCTTCCCCATCATTCCCCACTGTCGGGCATCCAGCTACTGGGGCTGCTTTCAGCTTCCCACAGGACCCTGTCCCACCCGCAATGGGGAACTTCCACGTCGGGTTGAACTTCCTGCCTGACATGTTCTTTTCTTCCTGCTCCCACCACCTTCCTTTCATCTGTTAACACCTTGTGAACCTCTCAGTCTCCTTCCCCCGGCATCCTTCCTTGGTCCCAGACTTGATCAGTTTCCCTTGTAATGTGCTCTCATGCTGCTTCATGCTTGGGTCCTGGCTCAAAATTATAAGCCTGTTTGATTATATGATCCACACTTGACTCTTCCGCTGTATTGTAAACTCCAGTAAAGCAGGGTATGGAACTGTTTGGCTCGACATTGAACCTAGCATTTGTCCTATAGCAAGTGCTCTGTAATTCATCTAAAAATGAATGCATGCATGAATGAAATGCTTTGGCCCAGTGGTCTCTGTCACTTTCCACAGGACCCTGCATATAGATGCTCAATAAATATCTTTCATCTCTTCTTCTTCTATAGGGCATTTCAATAAAGAACTCTGTATAGTGTATGAGAGTAGCTTGCCTCATTATAAAATGACCAGCCATTGCAGGCACACTCAGGAGTGTTTCTTAATGCTCTGTACTTGATTTGATGTGGGTGATGGTGGTAAGTCAAATATGACTTAGAGGTCTCCTATACCTGCCAATACCTGTCTTGCCTTCTGACTCTCAATCTGCCAAATGTTGCTTCTGATTTGCTTATGGTGCATAGGAAAGCAGCGTCGGTTTGAAGTTGTTAATGGCAAGCTGGAAACTCAGGGGGCTGTGACTTTCCGTTGCTGGGAAGTCCTATAACTTTAGCTTGCTCAGTGGCAAAGCAGGGCACCCAGGACAGCTTCCTTAGCAGTTGGCACAAATGAGGGAGAGCTAACATCTGGTCCTTCATGGAAAATTCCTGTACTTAGAGCCGGAAAATAGACCATCATTCCATTAATAAAGGGACCAGAATTAGTCCTTGTTCTCTGTGTTCCACATGCTAGTCATTGATGAATGATAACACGGTCTCGAGTGTCTCAAGCAATCAGAGGGGAAGATAAAAAATACGATCCATGGTCACCATTGGCAGCGCTGTGCCCTGTAGAGTGTGGGTGGGCGGTGCCGACCCACCCCTACTGCTGCTTGGAGACAGACTTCTGTAATTTGCATATTTAGTGACCCCATGGGGAGGGACCATAGATAGAGATGCTGCTTATGATACAACCACTGCCACACTGTCTGTGTGTCGAAGGAAACTGATCTCTCCGATCAAAGGTAAATCACTAATCAGATTCTGCCTCAAAATGGAAACACCGACATTTTCTAAAACACACTTCACTGGAATAGAATGATAGGATTAATGTAATAGAGGCCAGTGGCCCTTGGGTTGTTAGGGGGAGAAAAATGTAAATTGTTACCAGGAAGATCTTCCTATGATCCTGGTTTTAATGGGTTTAATTAAAGAATTAAGACCAATTATTAACCATATTGCACTGAGTTCCAGACAGCTTCTACTGGGGCAGGTGAGGATGCCATATGGAAGAGCAGGCTCTGAAGAAGGGGGGAGGGCTGCGGAGCTCAGTGTCATCTGTGTCCCCATGGGCAGATTGGGTGTCCTAAGGAAGCATGATCCTGGGGAAGCCTGTGTGTGTGCATGTGTGTGTGCGTGCCCACATGTGTAGGTGGATATGATTTGAGGTGGAAGGATACGGAAGATAAATTTAGTTACATTGCGTTCTTGACTTGGGTGTATCTGTATTGGGCATTTAGAGTTTAAAGCTAATTAAATTGATTCATCATCTTTTGTGAAATACCAGAATGATTTTGTAAATGCTAATTAGGCTAGAGGACATTTGCATCATTTAAAATTAGGCAATTGGCCACCTACAACATGTAGGTGATTCATTAATTTCAAGCGAACGTAACGCGTGTAAGTAAATGGCAGGACTCTGAGGATTTCTGTGGTTGGTTCTGCCTTCTGTCGGGTTGTAATGCACTTTTTCACACTGTACTTTTATTAAGGGTCTCTCTCAGGTTGTTGTCAAATGTCCTATCCTTCCAAGTGAATGCCTAGGAGCACCAGTCAGTAATGATATTGGATGAGACCAATCCTGTGAGTGTCTGCCCTGCCCTGCCCTTGGCCCCTTGCCCAGGGAGGAAGGGGCTAGGTGGTTCCTAACTCCTATGCAGATGTGTTCTCACCTTTTGATGCAAACTCAGGCCACAGCTTATCAGGCCAAAATGAGCCACCGGCATTCAGTCAGTCTATAGCTGCCTGGGAGGTGACCTAGGATAAGAGTGCTGTTTTTCAAGGACAGTGGTGGTATGGTGAGTCTTTCAGTTTCTCTCTCAGGAATTTCAGCTGAAGATATGTTGATAATCAAGCCATCACAAGCAGAACCTTAGTCAAAATGTCCTCAGAAAGAAGGAAGTTTGTAAAATCATGAAGCATTTCAAGTCATGAATAAGCAGAAACAAGGGTAAGTAAACGCCACGAAGTCAGGGAGACTTGGGAAGAAAGGCAGCACTGCGGAGGGAGAGCTGAAACTCTCTAATGGCAGAGAACAATCTAGATAATCCAATTATATCCAATTAGAGCTGTATCGAGTGATTCCAGTTTCTGAATTGTAATGTGAGACTCAGCCAAATATTTCCAAGATGTCTGGCCAGGACGCACGCCTTCCCATGGTAATCACACCGCCAAGAAATGCCCGGAACGTAAAGGAACAGAAGGGCATCAGGATTTCCTTGCATGCTGAAGAGCCCACATACAGTATGTGTCTGTGATTTACCTAACTTCTTTATTTCTTTCAGTTTTATTGAGATATAACTGACACAGGTCACTGTACAGGTTTAGGGTGTAGGGCACAATGACTTCACTTACATATGCTGTGAAGTGATTACCATCCATCATTTCATACGGACAAAGGAAAAAAAGAAAAAAATTTTCTTATTTATTCACTTGTCTTGTAACCAGAAGTTTGTTCCTTTTGACCCCTTCATCCAGCACTTCCACCCTCTCTCCCCCACCTCTGGGAACTACAATTCTGATCTATTTTTCTTATGAGTTGTTTTGTTTTGTTTTGTTTAGATCACATAGAAGTGAGATCATACAGTATTTGCCTTTCTCTGTCTGAGTTATTTCTTTTAGCACAACGCCCTCTGGTCTGTCCACATTGTCACAAATGGCAGCATGTTTTTCTTTCATACACTCTATATACATACCATGTTTTCTTCATCCAGTTCATCTGCTGATGGACACGTAAGTTGTTCCCAAGCCTTGGCTGTGGTAAGTGACGCTGCCATGAACATGGGGATCCAGGTATCTTTCAAGATAGTGATTTTGTTTCTTTTGGATACAAACCGAGAATTAGAGTTGCTGGATTATATGGTATTTCCATTTTTAATTTTTGGAGGAAAATTCATATTATTTTCCATAGTGACTACACCAGTTTACAATCTCCCTGCACCCCTCGCCCCCTGCATTAGGGCTCCCTTTCCTCCACATCCTCACCAGCATTTACCTCTTATCTTTTTGATGTTCACTATTCTAACAGGCATGAGGCGATATCTCATTGTGGTTTTGATTTGTATTTCCCTGATGATTAACAATGAACACCTTCTCATGTACCTCTTGGCCATTTGTATATCTTCTTTGGAAAATGTTTTTGTAGGTCCTTTGCCCATTTTAATTGGTTATTTGATTTTTTGTTATAGAGTTGTATAAGTTTTTTAAAATGTATTTTGGATATTAACCCTTTCCATCCCTTTATGTAGATTGTCCTTTTACCTGTTGATCATTCTTTTTGCTGTGTAGAAGCTTTTTAATTTGAGGTAGTACCACTTTATTTTTCATTGTGTTCTAGGTGCCACACCCCAAAACTTATCACTGAAATCCATTCCAAGGAGCTTTTTTCATACTTTCTTTTAGGAGTTTTATGGTTTCAGGTGTTCAAGTTCTTAATTCATTTTGAGTTGATTTCTTGTGACTGGTGTGAGATAGGGATCAAGTTTCATTCTTTTCCATATGATTATTCAATTTCTCCCATACCATCTATTGAAGATACTTTTTCTCTTGAAAAATATTGAGTATTCTTGGCTCCCTTGTCAAATATCAGTTGATTATATATGTATGTATATGCATGGGTTTCTTTCTGGGCTCTCAGTCTGTGCCACTGGTCTGGGTGTCCGTTTTTATGCCAGTACCATACTGTTTTGATTGTAGCTTTATAATACAGCTTGAAATCAGGAAGTGTGATGCCTCCAGCTTTATTCTTTCTCAGGATTGCTTTTGATATTTGGGGTCTTTTTAGTTTTTTGTAATTTTTTTTCTTTCTTTTTTTTTTTTTTTTTTGGTCTTTCTGTTATTGTCCAAGTGCTCTGCCTGGCTTTTACCCTCATTTTGCATTCCTCACTTTCTCTGTCCTAGTTAACTGCCACTCTTTTTGTCCTATTCTCTTCACTACAGATACTCATGACCCAGGGCAAAGTGTTGATGAGGGCTATGAGGGTTACCCACCTTTCAGGTCACCCAAGGGGTACTCTAGACACAGCATGGCATGGGCTGCCTTTGACTTTGTAATCAATTTATCTTCATAATGGATGGATGAGAATGTGACAGTTTAGCTCAGATATTAGGTCACAGCTAAGTTTAGAGTGTCTCTCTCTCTCTCTCTTTCTCCTATTAAGGAATCAGCTTACTCTCATCCTTACATTCTTCCTTCCTCCATTCAAAGACAGAAAAATAGCTGTACAACAGGGACATCTTAGAGCTAAAACCTATGTAGTTTGGCTAAGGTACTCTTTCCAGGAGCAAACAGGAACCTTTATAGCTTTTCCGTTTGTCTACACGTTTATGCTCTAGAGTGGTAGTAGGCTGAACTCCCCGATTTTCATATTGCCCTGCTGTAAATATATACTCTTCCTCTTCAAATTAGCCTTGGCCATGGCACAGAAGTAATTTCAAAAAGTATGTAATTGCTTCTTCCTGTTAATATTAGAACCTCCCTGAGTTTTACGAGGGCCTGTGGCCACCCAGATAGCAATTATTTCCTAGGCTTCCTGGTGGCCAGGTGTGGTCTTGTGACTCAGTTTCCCCCAGTAAAATGTGAGCAAAGTGATGTTTGCAACTTAGATGATAATTTTTTTTTTACTTTTTTTTTAAATTTTATTTTTTATAAACACATATTTTTATCCCCAGGGGTACAGGTCTGTGAATCGCCTGGTTTACACACTTCATAGATAGCACTCACCATAGCACATACCCTCCCCAGTGTCCATAACCCCACCCCCACTCTCCCAAACCCCCTCCCCCCATCAACCCTCAGTTTGTTTTGTGAGAATAAGAGTCACTTATCGTTTGTCTCCCTCCCAATCCCATTTTGTTTCATTTACTCTTCTCCTACCCCCTTAACCCCCCATGTTGCATCTCCTCTCCCTCATATCAGGGAGATCATATGATAGTTGTCTTTCTCCGATTGACTTATTTCGCTGAGCATGATACCCTCTAGTTCCATCCATGTCGTCGCAAATGGCAAGATTTCATTTCTTTTGATGGCTGCATAGTATTCCATTGTGTATATATACCACATCTTCTTTATCCATTCGTCTGTTGATGGACATCTAGGTTCTTTCCATAGTTTGGCTATTGTAGACATTGCTGCTATAAACATTCAGGTGCACGTGCCCCTTCGGATCGCTACGTTCGTATCTTTAGGGTAAATACCCAGCAGTGCAATTGCTGGGTCATAGGGTAGTTCTATTTTCAACATTTTGAGGAACCTCCATGCTGTTTCCAGAGTGGTTGCACCAGCTTGCATTCCCACCAACAGTGTAGGAGGGTTCCCCTTTCTCCGCATCCTCGCCAGCATCTGTCATTTCCTGACTTGTTAATTTTAGCCATTCTGACTGGTGTGAGGTGGTATCTCATTGTGGTTTTGATTTGTATTTCCCTGATGCTGAGTGATGTGGAGCACTTTTTCATGTGTCTGTTGGCCATCTGGATGTCTTCTTTGCAGAAATGTCTGTTCATGTCCTCTGCCCATTTCTTGATTGGATTATTTGTTCTTTGGGTGTTGAGTTTGCTAAGTTCTTTATAGATTTTGGACACTAGCCCTTTATCTGATATGTCATTTGCAAATATCTTCTCCCATTCTGTCAGTTGTCTTTTGGTTTTGTTAACTGTTTCCTTTGCTGTGCAAAAGTTTTTGATCTTGATAAAATCCCAATAGTTCATTTTTGCCCTTGCTTCCCTTGCCTTTGGCGATGTTCCTAGGAAGATGTTGTTGCAGCTGAGGTCGAAGAGGTTGCTGCCTGTGTTCTCCTCAAGGATTTTGATGGATTCCTTTCTCACATTGAGGTCCTTCATCCATTTTGAGTCTATTTTCATGTGTGGTGTAAGGAAATGATCCAATTTCATTTTTCTGCATGTGGCTGTCCAATTTTCCCAACACCATTTATTGAAGAGGCTGTCTTTTTTCCATTGGACATTCTTTCTTGCCTTGTCGAGGATTAGTTGACCATAGAGTTGAGGGTCTATTTCTGGGCTCTCTATTCTGTTCCATTGATCTATGTGTCTGTTTTTGTGCCAGTACCATGCTGTCTTGATGATGACAGCTTTGTAATAGAGCTTGAAGTCCGGAATTGTGATGCCACCGACTTTGGCTTTCTTTTTCAATATTCCTTTGGCTATTCGAGGTCTTTTCTGGTTCCATATAAATTTTAGGATTATTTGTTCCATTTCTTTGAAAAAAATGGATGGTACTTTGATAGGAACTGCATTAAATGTGTAGATTGCTTTAGGTAGCATAGACATTTTCACAATATTTATTCTTCCAATCCAGGAGCATGGAACATTTTTCCATTTCTTTGTGTCTTCCTCAAATTCTTTCATGAGTACTTTATAGTTTTCTGTGTATAGATTCTTAGTCTCTTTGGTTAGGTTTATTCCTAGGTATCTTATAGTTTTGGGTGCAATTGTAAATGGGATTGACTCCTTAATTTCTCTTTCTTCTGTCTTGTTGTTGGTGTATATAAATGCAACTGATTTCTGTGCATTGATTTTATATCCTGACACTTTACTGAATTCCTGTACAAGTTCTAGCAATTTTGGAGTGGAGTCTTTTGGGTTTTCCACATATAGTATCATATCATCTGTGAAGAGTAATAGTTTGACTTGACTTCTTCTTTGCCGATTTGGATGTCTTTAATTTCCTTTTGTTGTCTGATTGCTGAGGCTAGGACTTCTAGTACTATGTTGAATAGCAGTGGTGATAACGGACATCCCTGCCGTGTTCCTGACCTTAGCGGAAAAGCTTTCAGTTTTTCTCCATTGAGAATGATATTTGCGGTGGGTTTATCATAGATGGCTTTGATAATATTGAGGTATGTGCCCTCTATCCCTACACTTTGAAGAGTTTTGATCAGGAAGGGATGTTGTACTTTGTCAAATGCTTTCTCAGCATCTATTGAGAGTATCATATGGTTCTTGTTCTTTCTTTTATTAATGTGTTGTATCACATTGATTGATTTGCGGATGTTGAACCAACCTTGCAGCCCTGGAATAAATCCCACTTGGTCGTGGTGAATAATCCTTTTAATGTACTGTTGAATCCTATTGGCTAGTATTTTGGTGAGAATTTTTGCATCTGTGTTCATCAAGGATATTGGTCTGTAGTTCTCTTTTTTTGATGGGATCCTTGTCTGGTTTTGGGATCAAGGTGATGCTGGCCTCATAAAATGAGTTTGGAAGTTTTTCTTCCATTTCTATTTTTTGGAACAGTTTCAGGAGAATAGGAATTAGTTCTTCTTTAAGTGTTTGGTAGAATTCCCCCGGGAAGCCGTCTGGCCCTGGGCTTTTGTTTGTTTGGAGATTCTTGATGACTGTTTCAATCTCCTTACTGGTTATGGATCTGTTCAGGCTTTCTATTTCTTCCTGGTTCAGTTGTGGTAGTTTATATGTCTCTAGGAATGCATCCATTTCTTCCAGATTGTCAAATTTGTTGGTGTAGAGTTGCTCATAGTATGTTCTTATAATTGTCTGTATTTCTTTGGTGTTAGTTGTGATCTCTCCTCTTTCATTCATGATTTTATTTATTTGGGTCCTTTCTCTTTTCTTTTTGATAAGTCTGGCCAGGGGTTTATCAATCTTATTAATTCTTTCAAAGAACAAGCTCCTAGTTCCGTTGATTTGTTCTATTGTTTTTTTTTTGGTTTCTATTTCATTGATTTCTGCTCTGATCTTTATGATTTCTCTTCTCCTGCTGGGTTTAAGGTTTCTTTCTTGTTCTTTCTCAAGCTCCTTTAGGTGTAGGGTTAGGTTGTGTACCTGAGACCTTTCTTGTTTCTTGAGAAAGGCTTGTACCGCTATATATTTTTCTCTTGGGACTGCCTTTGTTGTGTCCCACAGATTTTGAACCGTTGTGTTTTCATTATCATTTGTTTCCATGAATTTTTTCAATTCTTCTTTAATTTCCTGGTTGACCCATTCATTCTTTAGAAGGATGCTGTTTAGTCTCCATGTATTTGGGTTCTTTCCAAATTTCCTCTTGTGATTGAGTTCTAGCTTCAGAGCATTGTGGTCTGAAAATATGCAGGGAATGATCCCAATCTTTTGATACCGGTTGAGACCTGATTTAGGACCCAGGATGTGATCTATTCTGGAGAATGTTCCATGTGCACTAGAGAAGAATGTGTATTCTGTTGCATTGGGATGAAATGTTCTGAATATATCTGTGATGTCCATCTGGTCCAGTGTGTCATTTAAGGCCTTTATTTCCTTGTTGATCTTTTGCTTGGATGATCTGTCCATTTCAGTGAGGGGAATGTTAAAGTCCCCTACGATTATTGTATTATTGTCGATGTGTTTCTTTGATTTTGTTAGTAATTGGTTTATATAGTTGGCTGCTCCCACGTTAGGGGCATAGATATTTAAAATTGTTAGATCTTCTTGTTGGACAGATCCTTTGAGTATGATATAGTGTCCTTCCTCATCTCTTATTATAGTTTTTGGCTTAAAATCTAATTGATCTGATATAAGGATTGCCACTCCTGCTTTCTTCTGATGTCCATTAGCATGGTAAATTCTTTTCCACCCCCTCACTTTAAATCTGGAGGTGTCTTCGGGTTTAAAATGAGTTTCTTGTAGGCAACATATAAATGGGTTTTGTTTTTTTATCCATTCTGATACCCTGTGTCTTTTGATTGGGGCATTTAGCCCATTAACATTCAGGGTAACTATTGAGAGATATGAATTTAGTGCCATTGTATTGCCTATAAGGTGATTGTTATTGTATATTGTCTCTGTTCCTTTCTGATCTACTACTTTTAGGGTCTCTCTTTGCTTAGAGGACCCCTTTCAATATTTCCTGTAGAGCTGGTTTGGTGTTTGCAAATTCTTTCAGTTTTTGTTTGTCCTGGAAGCTTTTAATCTCGCCTTCTATTTTCAATGATAGCCTAGCTGGATATAGTATTCTTGGCTGCATGTTTTTCTCATTTAGTGCTCTGAATATATCATGCCAGCTCTTTCTGGCCTGCCAGGTCTCTGTGGATAAGTCTGCTGCCAATCTAATATTTTTACCATTGTATGTTACAGACTTCTTTTCCCGGGCTGCTTTCAGGATTTTCTCTTTGTCACTAAGACTTGTAAATTTGACTATTAGGTGACGGGGTGTGGACCTATTCTTATTGATTTTGAGGGGGGTTCTCTGAACCTCCTGGATTTTGATGCTTGTTCCCTTTGCCATATTGGGGAAATTCTCTCCAATAATTCTCTCCAATATACCTTCTGCTCCCCTCTCTGTTTCCTCTTCTTCTGGAATCCCAATTATTCTAATGTTGTTTCATCTTATGGTGTCACTTATCTCTCGAATTCTCCCCTCGTGGTCCAGTAGCTGTTTGTCCCTCTTTTGCTCAGCTTCTTTATTCTCTGTCATTTGGTCTTCTATATCGCTAATTCTTTCTTCTGCCTCATTTATCCTAGCATTGAGAGCCTCTATTTTTGATTGCACCTCATTAATAGCTTTTTTGATTTCAACTTGGTTAGATTTTAGTTCTTTTATTTCTCCAGAGAGGGCTTTTATATCTCCCGAGAGGGTTTCTCTAATATCTTCCATGCCTTTTTCGAGCCCGGCTAGAACCTTGAGAATCGTCATTCTGAACTCTAGATCTGACATATTACCAATGTCTGTATTGATTAGGTCCCTAGCCTTTGTTACTGCCTCTTGTTCTTTTTTTTTGTGGTGAATTTTTCCGCCTTGTCATTTTGTCCAGATAAGAGTATATGAAGGAGCAAGTAAAATACTAAAAGGTTGGCAACAACCCCAGGAAAATATGCTTTAGCCAAATCAGAAGAGATCCCAAATTGTGAGGAGGGAGAAAGGTTCAGAAAGAGGTTCAGAAAGAAAAAACAAAAAACAAAAACAATAAAAAAAAGAAAATGAATAAAGAAAAAATATAAAAAAGAAAAAAATATATATATATTAAACTAGTTAAAAAACGTTAAAAAAGAAAAGGGTAAGAGTTAAAAAAAAATTGGCAGAAGAGAAAAAAAAATTGAAAAAGAAAAAAAAATTAAATTAACTGCAAGGCTAAAGAATCATGGAGAGAAAGCCATGAGTTCCATGCTTTGCTTTCTCCTCCTCTGGAATTCCGCTGCTCTCCTTGGTATTGAAACTGCACTCCTTGGTAGGTGAACTTGGTCCTGGCTGGGTTTCTTGTTGTTCTTCTGGGGGAGGGGCCTGTTGTAGTGATTCTCAAGTGTCTTTGCCCCAGGCGGAGTTGCACCGCCCTTACCCGGGCTGGTCTGAGTAATCCGACCAGGTTTGCTTTCGGGAGCTTTTGTTCCCTGAGCGCTTTCCGTGGAGTTCCAGAGGATGGGAATGAAGATGGCGGCCTCCCGGTGTCCGGCCCGGAGGAGCCGAGAGCCGGGGGCCCCACTCCTCAGTGCGCCCTCAGAGAACAGCGCCCAATTACTCCCGTCACCCTGGCCTCCGGCCGCGCTCCAAGCTGACCGAGCCTGCGACCGGTTCAAGGTAACCCCGAGCTGAGAGTCACTCCTCGGCTCTGTCTCTGTAGCCGGCTTCCCTGTTCTAATACCTGCAAGCTCTGCGACACTCAGACACCCCCGATCCTTCTGTGACCCTGCGGGACCTGAGGCCATGCTGACCCCGCGCGGGCTTCACCCCGGTTAAGCCTCTGGAGCGATGTCCCTCAGCAGAACAGACTTTTAAAAGTCCCGATTTTGTGCTCCGTTGCTCCGCCGCTTGCCGGGAGCCGGCCCCTCCCCCCGCGCTCTATCTTCCCGTCGCTTTGGATTCACTTCTCTGCCAGTCCTACCTTGCAGAAAGTGGTTGATTTTCTGTTTCTAGAATTGCTGTTCTTCTTCTTCTTCGATCTCCCGTTGGATTTGTAGGTGTTTGCAATCTTTAGATAAGCTATCTAGCTGATCTCCGCTACCTGAAGTAGTCTCAGCCTGCTACTTCTCCGCCATCTTGACTCCTCCCTCCTAGATGATAATTTTTTAAAGGAAATCACTTACCCTTCAGTTTCCCTTTGACTACCTTCCAGCCCCAGATGGGATATTGGCTAACGAGCTCAACTCATGCAGATGAGGTGAGTATAGCAGGACATGGCAGAATGATAGGCTAGAAGGAAGCCGACCCCTCAGTAGCCTAGTGAAGTAGAGCCACTTGCACCCTGGAGACTCTCTGGGCTGATACAAGGGAGAGCAATAAATATCACTTTCTTGCCTGAGTTTTCTCCTATATTTTTTAGTTTCTTTGTTACAATAGCTTTGTTGATGCTCTAACTGATACACAGTGGTGCATACCAAGTCCTCAGGAACCACACTGAGTGCTGAATAAGTGTCATGTCACTTAATTTTCTAGCAACTCTCCTAAAATAGATACTAATTGCTCATTTGACAGATGTACACACAAGCTTACAGAGGCTAAATGATCCGCCCAAGATGGTAAGGCTATAAAGCGGTAGAAAGAACCTGGATACAGCTCCGAAGGGCTTCAAAACACAGATTCTAAATCTTCGTGCCCTGGCATACCTTGGTATTACTGTTCAGTCTTTTTTTTTTTCTTTTTCTTTTTAGACAGAGCATTTTTGAAGCATTCTTGTCAGCTAATTTAAAGTTTCTGTCCCTTACACATTGTAGCTTTTGATTGCTTCTCTGCTTAGTTTGGTGCAGAATGCTCATTTTATTCTCCTTTTTTGGAGGGGAGCAAGGTGAGGATTGTCCCTTGGTTTTGAATAGATTCATCTTACTTTGTTCATTAAACTGTAAATCTCTCAGAAAGTAATGCTTGTAGTACAAATGTGGCTAAATAATGACAACTCTCTGTCTCAAGGGATAAGAGCTGCCTAGTCTTCCAGAGTGACTCAGTATTCTCTTACGTGATGTTTTTCTCAGGTAGATGAATTCCATTGTCAGTGAATCAGTCCCGGTGGACAACCTCCCATCTTAAATACATTCTCATGGTAGCAGCATATTTGAATAGAGGGAACATCCAAAACGATGATTTTGCATAATGAATGATGCCCATTCTATTTATCACTAAATAGAAGCAGGTGGAACTTAAAATTTTCATGATTGCTCTTTAGTCAAATGTTAGATTCATGATCATTCTGCCATGCGTGAGTTAGTAATAAGTATGCTGCATAATAAAAGAAAGCCCCAAATGCATCAATAAGATATATTGGCATCAGTGTATCAAACAGAATATGTATTTTTCTCTTTTTTTAAAAAAATATTTATTTGAGAAAGCAAGTGAGAGAGCAAGAAGGCAAGAGAGCAGGAATGGCGGCGGGAGCGCGGGGGGGTGGGGATGCAGAGGTGGGGGAGGACGCGGAGGGGGGGACAGAGAGAAAGGGAGAAGTAGACTCCCCACTGAACAGGAAGTACAACCCAGGGCTTGATCTGGGGCTTAATCTGGAGCTCAGTCCGGGCTAGATCCCAGGATTATGGGATCATGACCTAAGCCGAAGGCAGACGCTTAACCGACAGAGGCACCCAGGCACCACAAGGGGTGTGTGTGTGTGTGTGTGTGTGTGTGTATTTTTTTTCCTCACATGAGAGCAGTCTGGAGGTGGGCAGCCAAGGATTGACATGTGGCTCTTGGTCATTGACTTCTCAGGCTCCTTCTAACTTTTTCTTTGTAAATCCCTGAAAATGGTTTCTATTCTAAAGATTCCCTCATGGTTAGCAAAACCCCCTGTAGTGACACTCATCGTGTCAGAGTTGCAGGCAGTGGGATGGGGAGAGGGCAGAGGGCCATTGTCCGCCTATTTCCTTGTAAAGACCTTTTTCAAATTGTTTACTAAATGAACTTTCACTTCATTGGTCAGAACTTAGCTATACCTGCTTACATAGTTGCCTGGATGAAATCAAGGTTTTGTCTTGTTTTTAGCTAGGAAAGAAGGCGAACAATCAATGGTAGGTAGACTGCCTGCCTTCTAATTAGAAAATTCCTGCCATTCTACACCAGGGGTTGGCAAACTGTGGCCTATGGGCCAAACCTGGCTCGCAGCCTGTTTTTTTATAAGTAACGAATTATTGAAACAAAGCGATATGAATTCATTTTTGTATTGTCTATAGTGGATTTGATGCTACAACAAGAAGAGCTGAGTAGTTGTCATGATCCACAGAGATCATATGGTCCCCAAGTATAAAACAATTCCTATCTGGTCCTATTGAAAAAGTTTGCCAACCCTGTTCTAGATCATGGAAGACAGATTCTGATGAACAAATGGTTTCATTCCTTGGGATGTTATAGGAGCCGGGTTGAGCCTAATATAGATTCAGTAACAATCTACTCGCCAGCCCCAGTGAAATTAAATTTCTTAGGCAGCATACATTACATACAAGTAACATGACTACTAGTGGCAGATTCAACAACAAGGAGTTTATTTATCTCACACACAAAGAAGTCCAGAAGTACATGGTCTGGGGCTGGTGTGGATGCTGAATGATGCCTTCAGAACTGGATTCTTGTTTTCTCCCCAACCATGGCAGAATGTTGACTTCCATCTCCATGCTTAAAAACATTAGGTCTGCATCCTGCCTCAGAAGAAGGGGTAGGTGTCAAAGGCCAAAAGGGGCACAAGTCTGTCTCTTTCCAGAACCTTCCCAGAGGTCCTTCCTGGCCAGGACTGTATTCTCATGACACCTGCTGGCTGCAGAGGATCCTGCGGTGGCGAGAATGTATAATGGACACCCGACTGAGGCAAACAAGTGGAGAGGGAGCCAGGAGCAGTATGACAGGAGCAGGGCTCCTCACAATTAGCGGGGCCACTCTAGCACCTTCTGAGGGTCTCACCTTGCCTCCCTGCTCCTTCCTGTAACCGTTCCTGAAATTGATTTTGTTCTCCACCCCCCTTTCCTATTTCTGGCTAGGTGAGAAGCCTGGAAGCGAGCCAGAAGAGGTGACGCTGCAGAAAGCCAGCAAACAGATTGTGCAGAACGCCATCTTGCGGGCCGTGCGGCAAGTCTCCCAGGAGAGCCGGCAGAGTGGGGACAGAGCCCGTGACAGCCGGGGCAGCCTCCAGCTGGGCGTCGGGGAATTAACCAAGAAGCACGAAAAGAAGTAACACCATCGATTTGGCTCTTGTCACCTGCTTGGTTTCCGGCCTTCCTCTTAGTATAGGACGCGTTGCCAAAATGTTGCCAGTAAAGCAAACCAAAGTGTCATCGGCACCTAGAAGTAGGACGAATTCGCGCTAGCCCTTGGCTGAGATGCACTGTTTTGAAAAAGTGCGTTAGATGATTCTGTTTATATTAATGCAGTGCCTCTGAAACGGAGTGGGCCCAAACAGGACACTGTAATTGCAGAAGTAGTTTTGCGGCACCATTTATTTTTAAGGCCCCCCCCTGCCCCGGCCGAGATTCTGTCTTGCTTATTTACTTTTGCTTTTTATGCACCTTTCTGTGAGTTTAAACAGCGCCCCCTTTTGCTGTGATACTGAGTATGGTACTGTGTTCTTTGTATTTTAAAAAGACAGGCTGGAAAGGTGAACGAATGGGGTTTGTCAACTTCAAATATGGAATTGAAGGCTTCACTGGGTTCAGGTCCAAGATCAAATGGAGCAAAGGCAAATTCTAAGACTCAGTCCCTCAGGATCTTACAAGGCATATATTTATATTACTTTTTAGAAAGGAGGAGTTTAACTTTTAAAGGACTCAGGTTTTTGTTTGTTTGTTTGTTTGGTCTCCGTTCTCTCCATGGTTTGATAGCTGGTCTTTACTCTCTGTGCAGAAATCCTTGGGAAATAGGGATTTCTTTTTCCATCTGAAATTAAAATAAGACAAGTGATAGATCTAGATGCATGAGTTGCCAATGACTGTTTTTTCGAAGCCCCATGAAGAGCAACCAGAACCATAGATTCCATTTATAAACACTACGTTATCATTAGGCTATGTCATCGCATTAGTACCTTTCTAATAGGAGCTTTTCTTTTCCCACCCACAAATTAAAATTATATTTTCAAAGTCATGAAAATCATACATATCAGGAATAAATAACACTGAAAATGGGAAAAACCAATTTTTAATTCTCTGAAGCATGAAGATAGAGTGGGAACAATAAAGTAACCGTGTTTTGGACAATGCGGTTATAGAGATATATGTGCATATGAAAAAAGCCATCATTATAGCAATGGTATGACCTTGGCTCCACTCCTATGTCAATAATGCGTATCTTTCTAGAGTCATCACAATCCCACAGTCTGGGCTTCACAACAGTCATTGAGTTGGTGCTACTGAAGACAGAGAAAGAATTTGGCCTGTAGTAAAAACCCTGCGGCTTCAGAATATTAATGTCTACATTTGAGAGGTTTTTTTTAAAGCCAGTATCAGCATATATGGTATGACTGATATTAAGATATACTTCTAGAATTCCAGTATGTTATCCTTTCCACAATGGATACTATTGATTATAGTAGATAAATGGAAGCACTCTCCTATCAGTTTTCTTAGATTATCTCACATGATGCACAGCTGGAAAAAATTCACAGGAAGAAAGGCTATGAGAGGGAGCAGAGGGAGTTAAAATTTAAGTGTGATTTATTTATAAATTTTTTTTAGCAGAACTCATGATAATCAAAGAATGAGTTTAAGTTGATCTGAAGTCATATAATTGATATGGTATGATTGCACAGTCTGTAGATAATGGGAATGAAAGTAGTAAGGTAAATCATTCAGAAGGATTTACTATAAAAAGTAAACCCAATGCTTGTAGTTTGCAAGTGATCTAGCACCATGTGTACTAAGCTGTCTGGTTATAAACAGTCCTGGACCTTGCTGTCATATCATGTGGCAAAAATACATAAATGCACTATCTTTCTTCTCTGGTGTGTCTGTGCTAATTCATTGAGGATCTTTGAGAACATCTGATTAACTTCAGTATCTAAACATTATTTGTAAATAAAATATATTCAGCTTTGAAATATGTTGTCACTTCTATACCCCACTGTGTGGCTCATTTCATACATGTACCTTACATTCTTTTGGCACCATGAGGCACCCCAAGTTTCCCAAACCCCTAGATATCATGATCCTGAGAGTGTTTCTTCCCTGGGCCTGTACTGTGAGCCAGTGGGATGGCAGTTCCTGAGGCTGGAAAGGGAAAGGACGCGTGCTACAAAGTGGTCTTTTGATCTCAGGAAGTAAAGGTGAGTGGATCTAGAATGTGGAGTGTCTTTCATGATCTTTGTGAGATAGAACATCTATAGCAGGGAACACAGAGATTGAGAAATTCTTGAAAGAAGAAAAGAAAGTTGAGCGACACCTGCACCCAGTAGTTTGGGGTCATATTGGCAGAATCCTAAGGAAGTTCAGCCGTAAAAATAAATCCATCTGTTAAACTCTTGCTAACCTCTCTCAGTATAAAGTTATTGGCCTTGAACGGGGCCTATCAAGCTTCATGTGGCATAGGATTAAGATGGGTTACCAGTTGGCTATTATCATAAATCAGCACACAGCTTTTGGTTTTTGGAATTCATAGGAATATTTATGTATTTATTTAATGTCTTTTAGCTTCCTGATTTACTACATGGCAAAGCAGACATGGGCCTCCCAGCTCTGTGTGTTCAGCTAGCTGTTCATCTCTTACTTTGCCTGGCCCTGGAGTAGACCAAAGAGAGAAATCCTTTTATGTTACTTTGCTTTTCTGTAATAATCTATGCAGTATGGACAGCATTGTAAATCGATACAAACCAACTTCCTGCCTTCTGGGCTTCATCTCCCCCCTAGCCTGCCCCCAACTCTCTTTTTTAGGTGCTTCATCTTCCCTTATGGTGGGATTTCAGGTTACCAAAAAAAAAAAAAAAGAATGAACCATTTAAAAATAACCATGTTATTTATTCCAATCCAGAATGAATAACTATTTTCAAGGTTTTAAGGTCTTACAAAAAAAAATTAGAAAAGGGAGTTTTCAACTTATCCACTGTAATGGCTATTCCAATAAGATACATTAGAGAATAAAAAGTTCTGAGAAATCTGGTAACTAGTTTGGTCACTACAGTACCCAAACAGGTGAAAAAGACTAAACCCTTGAGTAAAGTCTTTAGTTCATGTGAGGAGATTTTGGAAACCACAATAATAACATCTTTTCTCTTGAGCATGAGAAAGTTTTCTGAAATATATTACTGCACATTAACTCACTTTTCTCATTGTTACAACCTCAAAATATGTTGCATCTGAGAAGATCTTATTCTGTTGCAGATAAAGTCACACTGAGTCTCAGAAGGATAAGTATATCCTAAGTGATGAATAGCAAGTAGTATTTGGCACAGAAATACATTAATCACTGATCTTGACCTTTGAGAGCATATGAATTAGCTAAGGGAGCCTAGGAAATATAAATTCTGGGCATCTCTATGTTAAGATGGAAGAATAAAACTGCCTCCTAGTAAGAAATGACACAAAAATAGTAAAGGGCCAGAAAGATCATCATCAATAGAAATAGCTCAATGCAATTAACGTCAGAAAGTGGTAGCTAAGGAAGGAAAAGGAAACCGCAGAGGGAACAAAATAGAAGGTTACAACAGAACATGGCAAGTTCACTTATCTTTCCTCCAAAGTCCATGGAATCCTGACCCAGGTGTGGAGAAAGATGAATGTGGTGGGTGATGTTATTGTTTGTCTGTCGACTACCGTGTAGTGGAAATGGCTCATAGGAAGAAAAAGGCAAAGTTGGAGAAGGTGCTCTTCCCACATGGCAGTAACAGCATTATCGTACAGAAATGAAGAAAGGAAAAGATAAACGCATATTGAAAAATTCCCTCAAGGTGTTCTAGAAAATGGATACAAAGTGTTCAATACCAATACTTCTGGAATAAGAGAAATATCCTAGAAATTCCTAGGCTGAGAGCAAGCCATTTACAGAGGTAAAAACTTTAGGCTGGTGTGGACTACTTCATAGCAACAATCAATACTCTATCAGAAGAGAGAAAAGTCTACAAAGTTACAAAGTAGCTCTGAAAAGGAAAGTATGAAGTAAGCTTGTTATTCCCAGCCAACACTCACTGGAGAATAAAGGCAAATTAAAAAAAAAAAAAAAAAAAAAGGAGGAAAAGTCAAGGGTTACTAGTGCTCCAGGGCCCTTCTTGAAAAACTGCCTATCCATGAACTTCAGCCACCTAAAAGTTAAAGCAGTCTAGGGGCACCTGGGTGGCACAGTCAGGTAAGCGTCTGATTTCTTGATTTTGGTCATGATCTCAGGGTCATGGGTTCAAGCCCTCTTTCAGGTTTCCCACTCAGCCCGGAGTCTGCTTAAGATTCTCTCCCTCTCCCTCTGCCCCTCCCGGGCTCTCTAAAATAAATAAATTAATCTTAAAAAAAAAAAGACTCTAACAATGGAGGAGCTACAGAAAAAGGACTGGTGAGGAGTATTGCCTTCACTTAAATATCAAGTAAACATTGCATAACTGTGAAGATTAGGCCAAAGAAAAGAATGTAAATTGTTATATCTTGACAGTATAAAGATATAACTAACAAAAATCATGAGGTGGGACAAAGGAAATGATACCATGCTCATGACTTCATCTGTCAGAGAAAAGATAATTGATATGATCTTAAGTTGAATGATCTAGTTAAAAAATTCAATGATGCAAAATTCTTAATTGATTTCATAATTCCTTTTCTTAACCTGAGAGGAATGTATTAGAAAAATAATACATTATGCTAAAGAAAGATTTATTTAAAGTTAACAGTACCTTTGGTTTCATTTAGGTTTTTTTCTTTCATTAAATAAAAAAAGTGTTAAGAGATCTGTATTTTATGTATATATAGTTTATCTCATATCTGCCATTCTATCATCTATCTATCTATCATCTCTCTAAATTCCCTAATGCTATATATACCTGACCACTTTTGGTTATTCCACTAAAGCCGAACAGGAAGACTCTGGCAGCTTGTGAAGAACCAGAGTGATCTTCCCATTGAGAAAAATAATTCCTTTAATCATTAGACTTAGGCCACAGATGGCGCACAGTCTAAGTAATAAGTGAAGAAAAAAAATAGATTTATTCCTATAGTACTTTTCAGTCTTTAGAGCAAGACACTGTTTATTGTACAGCAGGTTCCTACCTGATTTCTACTTAACCAATTAAGCCATGCATTTCTTACATGGTTCACAGTCGTGTGTAAGGATCAATGTTCTTGCGTGCTCCTCTCATTAAGATACTCTGGCTCTGTTGGTGGCCATCTCCATGCTCTCAGCATTAGCCCTTTTTCTGTGCACAGATGGCTTCTTGCTGCAAATAGCTACCACTTTCTGCCTGTGGGATTTTTCTGGCTACAGCTGTGTGTTCAGCCCACGCAAGGGGCAGCTGGAGGCACCAGAGGGCCATGGCCCCAGGAGAAGCCCTATAAGGATGATAGATGGGAGCTGGCGCCTCCGTGTCCCAGCCCCATGGCCCCTCAGGTGGGCCCACTCCGAGGCACAGCGCAGTCTTCTAGCGGTTGCCAGCCTGATGAATCCCAGGTGTGCGTGGCCCGTGCCTTCTCTCTCTCGCTTCGCCATCTTCCTTCCCACAGCTGCTTCCTAAGGTGAGCTCCGAGATGAAGTACATTCAACCACATCTTTGTTTCAGGGTCCACGTCTCAGGAAACTAAGCTGAACACAGTGGCATTATGGTTATTTCTTATCAAGAAAACTGAGGTTTCTCATGACTTCTGCTTTGTTGCAGGGAAATTGGACCAGCCTTTCTGCAGAGACAATCTGCTCCAGCCAGATACCGGGCAGTGGCTGGCCCCTTTCCAAACAGATCTCCAAAGTAATAGACCGTGAGTTGGTTAAGCTATCAGATGTGTTGTGTATTTTAATTTTATTATGGATATCTTGGTTGTCTTGAGATTGATTTATCTCAGTTCTGTTTTCTAAGTTGGCTAATTTGTAACCACTGGCTTCAGATAAATATCAAATAAACAGGCAGCAGAGGCTGTTCTGCTAAGGGAAAGTGATTTAGAGACCATTGCCAGGCCATAAACCTGATGAATCTAAAGAACTGAAACTTAACAAACAGAAAACAAATTTTAAGTCCAATAATTTTGGCAGTGCCTCATCGGATGAAATTGGGTCTTTTTTTTTTTTTTTTTTTTTGCAATTGGGAGAAAATCATCCCTTTAAGTTTATTTATTGTTTTGCTTATGCTTTGCAATTAAAGGTTGCCCTTTAAATCTGGAGAAATAAATTCATGTAGATGTTTAATTTGTTCCTAGTTTTCAAAAAGCTCAGATTAGGGAAAAAGGCAATATTGTCGGGGTTAAGAGAGGACTAACCCATTAGCCAAGTGAGCTGGGTTCCGGCTCCAGGTGCAATCTTTAAAAGCACCTGGTGTCAGTCCTTCACAACATCAATCACAGTATGCAATTATATACTTATTTTTTTAGGTAATCTGTTTAAATTCTGTTTCTGCAGCTAAATCAGAGGCTTTATGAAAGTGGGTCACGTATCTGTCTTGTTTAAATATCTTAATCCTGTCTCAGCAAAGAGTAAGCACCCATTAATTACCTGTTGAACAAATGAATACATTAGCTCTAGGACATTTACAATTTAAGTTTTCTGAGCCTTGGTTTCCTCATGTGTAAAATAGGAGTTGGCCATGGTGATCACTAAGCTTCTTCTCAGTTCTAACAATAAATGATTCTATGTGAGGTTTTTGGGGTACATTTTATTGAAGATTCATATAAGTGTACAGCTTGATGAATTTTTAGTATGGATATATAGCCAAGGAAGTGCCACCAGATTGAAATAGAAAGTTACCGGCACCCCTACAAGTTTCCTTATGCCCCTTCCAGTGGCTACCACCCCAAAGCTAACAACTTGTCTGGCCTATATAATCCTGGATTTGTTTTGTTCACTTTTGAACTACATATAAATGGTATCATGCAGTATACATTATTCCTTGGTTTACTTTCCTCAGTTTTTTGTCTGTGAGATTCACTTAGGTTGGTGTCAAGAGTGGTAATTTGTTCTTTTTATTTGCTATTACTGTGTATAAATAAGCCACTACTC